>NC_048899.1:33254300-33324853 GCF_011077185.1 Oxyura jamaicensis | reverse complement strand
TGTAAGAGAACTATTGAAATAGTTCTGCGAGCCCAACAATAACAAAATTAGCAGGCACATGCTATAAAGGCTTACATCTGAACTCAGCAAGCACAGCCTACCAGCCATGCTGCTGCACTGTGCTCCTTTCTGCTGAGGAGTTAGTGCTATACTCTTGGAGAAAAGCTGTAGAAAGTGTTATTTTTAACATACGTTTCAGTTTAATTCCTCCTTAGCTTGACTTTTTAATTGGACTGATGCTGTACGTTTCTCATATTGCTTGCAGTAGTACATTTTTTCTAGAATTACAGAGGCTAGCAACTCTTTTGCTAAATAGCGACACCAAGAAGAACATTTCGCTGGTGTCTGAGTCCCTACAGGAAACCAGGGCTAATAAGAACACACTAAGCTTTACAGGCTAGGAAGAAAGGCACCAGTTTAAGCACCTCTGTTGCTCTAATTGTGCTTCCCACTCCCCTCTAACAACTCAGACGTCTCTGATGCTCAATGGCATTCCCTGCACTAACGGGCTGTTCATCAGCCACATCACATACATACGCTGAGCTTCCAGTCCTGGGGGTTAAAGATAAATCCAGACCCATATCCATGCCCCCAGAAGCTACAGTGGCAGGATGTAGGTGAATATGCAGTGGGCTGCCGTGGCACACTTATCCAAGATGAGCTTCCAGTGCAGGAAAAGTTCTTCAGGAGAAATGACACCAGATAAGGACACCATGCTGGAAGAACTGAAATAAGGGGGAGGTGCAGTAGCAGAACAGTATGTAATAAAATTTAGATGTGCATGGAACAGAGAGATGAAAACGTGGATGGGAAAGGGAATGGAATGACGACATAAATCCAAATATTTAGCAATATGAAAACATTGCCCTCCATTTCAAGGAAATACAAGATTAGCTTTGAGGCCACCCTTAAATCTTTTCAAGTATCAGTGACTGGGATCAGCCAGCATATTAAATTTTGCTGCAAGTGAAATTTTGCAAAGCAACTTTCTTTGTTAAAGTTTCAGATATCATTGATTCAAACTCATTTTGCAGAAATTAAATTTATATTGTCCAGTAAAGTATGCTCTTTGTAATAAAGTGTTTTAGACCAATGAACTATTTTTAAATTATTGCGTTGATTTTTTACATATTTAAAGTACTTTTTAAATGACTATTCAATGAAAATACACTAACAGATTAAAAACAACTAAACTTCAAATTGAACTGTTCATTACAAAGTGTTCAAAACCAGCAGCATCTATGTGATTCTGAGATGTATTAAGCCAGACAGTTCTAATTAAAATTGCAAAATAGCAATAGGGAAAATCTCATCTGAGATTCGATACAATTCTGAGGACAACGTTTAGAAAATATTTTGTTTGACAAACCAGGTGCAAGAGGATATGACTAATAGCAGAAGTCCAGAATGGCTTGGTATCTTTAATTTGCAAATACATCAGGAGCAACTATCAAAAGAGTGACTTAGATTATAATCTGTCTCAAGCATAAATGTATAAACTGATTGTGAATAATGTTAAAGACAAGATTATGAAGGCTTATGAGTCTAGGGCAACTTTTCAATTATCCAGTTTATGGCAACAATCAAGACTAGTTTTAGAATGGCAGTTAATAAATTATTATTTTTTTAAACTATCAATTGTTGCTGCTGTTGATATGACAAGATCACAACCCATAACCGAAGAGTACCACTGCTGTCCTAAGCTGTTAGGATAGTGAAAAATTTTAGAATCTTTCAAAATTTGGTTGCATGGAGGCTACGTTTCCACTTTAATTTTTCCACCGGACAAAAAATAGGATTTGTTGCAGTGCTATCTTTGGATATCTTTTCAGTAGCATGGAGACCCACTGCCCTTTGAAGATCTGGGCTCCTTTTAACATTTGTTGCATGTAGGTAAAAATTTGTCTTTTAAACACAAGGTCAAAGGCACTTCCAAACCAGCACTTGGCA
Source organism: Oxyura jamaicensis (assembly GCF_011077185.1). Classification (NCBI taxonomy): domain Eukaryota; kingdom Metazoa; phylum Chordata; class Aves; order Anseriformes; family Anatidae; genus Oxyura; species Oxyura jamaicensis. Next base: position 33,322,903 of record NC_048899.1, on the reverse strand, counting down.
TTCCTGAAATTAAGACCTTGGGAAAGGGTATTTCATGGCAGTGTTATCTGAGAACAGAGAAGAAAAGATCTTTTTCATCTTAGTCCTACCTGGTTCACCCGCATTCACTAGTAGTTCAAAGGTTCCTCCACATTAGATCATTCTCTGAAAACTTCATTTCATATCTTTTCCATTATGGATTGTCTCAGAAGAAAGTCTAATGATCAAAATCATTTGCTAGCCCTATTTTAGGAATCACTTTCAAATACGGGTAATAACTCTCAACCAAAGAAAGTTTTCTGTGCTCACCTGGGGCAATACAACTTAGAGCTCACCACACCTACCTCCCAGAAGCCCATAGCCACCAAAAGATTAATGATTTCTTCCCCAGGTAAAATCTCTCCGCTATGATCAGCTGTATTACATATTCATTTGCCAGTCTGGTATCTCGCTATCAGTGCTCTTCCATTCATAACAGGGAGCGTGTCCCTGCTGGGCTAAATCCCGACTGTGATTCATTTTGTGGAGAGAATTATTGCCGGGGAAGTCACTGGGATGCCACATCTGGGTTTCTAATATTCCTCTCCCCCTTTTTCACAGTATATAGAGTATTATTTCCATGCTAAATAGTATTTTACCAAAGTTTGAGAACTTCTTCCTAAAAATCAAAATAATTTCATCCTACAAAACCGTATTTTTAAGTAATCCCCTTATTTAAAAAGCCACATCACTGCTTTAGCTCCATTAGCCACTTTTATGGCATATGCCTTTCTCCCTTTCATTTCCATTCATATTTCAGGGAAAATAACACATGCACTGTTACTGATGTACTGATGTGTAAGTTTATGGAGGATCTGAAGTCATCATTAGTGATGGTGAGCCTGCAACCTGTCAATGCAGTAACTGCAGGCATCTCTGTAAATAGCTGTAATTTTCAGCATTTTATAATCCTAATTATCAGCTCCTTGGCTCTAAGGCACCTGAAGTACTTTAGACTTAAACTTTAGATTTTTTTTTTTTTTGTAGAGTTCCTCAGAAGAAAGAAAAAATCATATAGTGGATTCACATATGTGTCAATATTCCATTCAGAGTTTCAAAAGCTCCACTCACCACCACCAAGACATAAACATATTTACATTACACCAATTCCAGGCACTTCTAGGGCCATTCAAGAGTTGAATAAAAATTAACGTGGTGAAATAAGCAAATTGCTAATTAGGTATTGCGTTAAAAAATATTAATTTACAAGGGTTTAAATCCAATTAAATTTTCTCCAGATTATATCACTAAAACTGCTTTGTTAGTTAGCAAGTGTTGGAAAATTATTCAGCTCTTTAAGGTTGCTGAGTAATTTAATTGCTGTAATTATTGCTTTCATGGTTAGGTTGGTGGTCACAAAATAAGTATCTGACAAGTAATGTCTGGAAACCAAAAGATACAGTGTAAAGATATTTAGATATTACTATATCATCTCTAAAAAACAAGAGCTAAAAATAAATTGTTTTAAGGCAGGCCACAAACAAGCAAAACACAAGAGAGAGTATACAAGAGTATGTATGAAGTACCTCACACTGCCAAGTTCTTGAACTTTAGAAAGACTGAGCCTGGGTCTTTGGTTTTGTTTTTTGTAGATGCAGTGATTTTGGTACAATTGCTGTAACAAGTCCATCAAGCCAAGCATGAATATGTATGAGCCTTTATTAGATACAGCCAAGGATTTGGGTAAAAAAAAGGCCTGCTTTATGAGCTTCAGTGCTGATGCACTGCCTTTTTATTTGTTTTTGTTTTTAATATAGCACATATAAATTCATATTCCTGGAGTCAAAGCTTTCACTAACATGTTTTTATTTAATTATAAAGCATGGCATTTCAACAAGGTGTTGAATTCCTCCACAGCATGTAACTCGCCATGCTTGCAAAAGACAACTCAGGATTTAAAAACAAAACAGATCATCGCCTTTCCCATTAGGGATTGCTCATTAGAACCTTTCATTAAAAAAAAGCAGCTGCAGGTTTGCCTTCTATCAGAATGGATCTGCTCAGTTTTGACATTAAAATTACTTAATTTTAGGTTCCTCGTGCTGTGCTTTTACTCCCCCTCCCCGCCCAAGTTGGGCACACAAGTCCTCAAAGCACAGGGTGACTTTTTCCTGTTAACTATACTACAGAGCTCATTAGCAAAAGGAAGTGTTTGGGGTGAACATACCATTCATTTCAATCTAGAACTAAACATTTTGGCTTGGTTTTAACTTTTAAACTAACTTTCAAGATTTTTTTTTTAATGAAAATTTTGTTTGCTAATATAAAAAGATGCAAATTTAACTGGAGAAAGGAAGTCTTTGTTTGCCAAACAGGACAATAAGTGTGGCTCAAATTCACAAGGTATTTTCAATTCAGGAAGGATTCCATACAAAGTCATTTTCTACCTCTAATCACTCATAAGCAGAGAAAAACTACACCAAAATCCTGCTAGGATTTAAGCTTTATAAGATTACTCTTGAGATCTCAGATAGTTCTGATTCACTGCGGGAGTCACGATAACTGGCACAATTTGCTTGTGTGTCTGGAAGGCAGACCTTTACCACGAGCTCTGCGATGGACGAGCTCATCACGAGGCATTCCGAGCACAGTACTCCGTGTCCACACAAACCTGGACCACCACCTTCTGCTAGTTCTCAAAACACCTGCCTCAGTCTTTGAGGCACTGATGACACTTTATTGACAGCTGCAGTCACCAAATCAAATTAAATTTTTATGACTTCCAGTGCACACCTGTAAAGACCCATGGCACAATACACTTCAGAACTTAAGAAAAGTAAAACAGCACCAAAGGGCATAATTTGTCTTAATAACTTTGCCTTTCAAAGCTTGTTCAGAAATCACGTATATAACAGTGAACTGGAGGAAGACAGAACCGCTCCAAGAAAGGATGAACCTCTCCAAAAAAAAAAAATATAAGTGTCCTGGTTTCACCTGGGATAGACTTAATTTTCCTCCTAGAGGCTGTTGTGGTGCTATGCTTTGGATTTGGTATGAGCATGATGTTGGTAACACTGCAATGTGTCAGTAGCTGCAGAGCAGGGCTCACCCAGAGCCAAGGCCTGCTCAGCTCCTCGTGCTGCCCTGCCAGCCAGGGGCTGGGGTGCCCCAGGGGCTGGGAGGGGGCACAGCCAGGACAGCTGGGCCAGGCTGCCCAGAGGGACGTCCCACACCATGGGGCATCATGCTGAACAATAATACCGGGGAGTTGGCTGGGGTGGGGGCTGCCTCTGTTTGGGGTCTGGCTGGGCAGGGGTTGTCCAGCAATTGCATTGTGTATCACTTGCTTTGTACATTATCTTACCGTTATTATTGTCTTCCCCTTCCTTTTCTGTCCTATTAAACCGCTTTTATCTCAACCCATGAGTTTTTGCCTTTTTTTCCCCCAAGTCTCTCCCCCATCCCACCGAGGAGCAGGAATGAGCAAATGGCCATGTGGTACTTAGCTGCCTGCTGGGTTAAAGCACAACAAGGGGAAAATCATTTTTCCATGAAATTTAACTGCTCTCTTGCTCAGCCATAAAAGGACAAATCTCAAAGGTATCCTGGGCAATGAAACCCCTAGTTCAGTTGCATATTTCTGATGGAGTATTTTCTTTTACTTGAATGTCTTGAATTTGCCAATCTTTCCATTTCATTGAACAGTATCTGCTGTTGTGTTGTACTACAAAATAAGCATCTGACGTGTCACGCTTGGTTTTACGCATTATATCATACCATTAACTCCTCCCTGTCACCCAATCGCAGTGTTATCAACGTGTTCACAAAACCTTCCAAACATTGCACGTGCCCAATTTTGAACATTCCATCACTGCATGTATCCAGTCTGGCTGATGGACAGAGATAATTCACCGCAGGTAGCAACAAAATGTCAAATAGGACTAGATGAAGCAAGAGTATGGACTTCTGACTCAGTTCATTCTGAAAGACACTGGTATGCCCTCTTCATCCAATGGAGCAAATAAAAGTATTGAATACTTCTAACAAAGCAACATGCAAATGATGCTATCAGTATCTAGCAAAAATTCTACTCTTAGATTAAAAACACATATGTAGAAAATTCAGGGGTTTGATTTGTAGCTGCACTCAAGTTAACCTGCAGAATGTATGTAGTAGATAGCTGACATATCGCTTTCCTACCTGTTTTCCAGACAAACTGATGACCTCTCCTGGCTTCCAAGTCAGCTGTTTGCAACATTAAGAAAACAAATAAAAGGAAGGACTTCCCCAGGCTCTGCCATGCCCAATGAGGAGAAACCCAGTTCTGTTGTAGAAGCATAATTCAGATAATTCCGTTTCTGGTCTTCTTCAGTCCTAGAATTAACCAAAATTAAAAAGAAAAAAAAGTCACTAAATGTTCTTAAAAAAGTTCTTAAGAATGAACCTGCCAATGCAAATAAATGGCCAGAGACCTGATAGCAGTCTGACGTATGTCCTTTCTTTTGTCTTTTAACCACACCATGCATGAATATAGGCAACGTGAGAAATACCCCAGGAACGGCAGGGAAGCAAAGCACTGCTCATCAATGATGAACCAGCCCAGAAGGGAAAACTAGAGATAATGTGGGCATTTCTCCAGAGTTTGGGACTTGCATTTAAGACCCTGATCTTTGAGCTCCAGAGCAACAGCCGGTTACTCTGGAGAGGTCTCTGTGACTAAGGGATTTTAATGAAGCTCTCCACCACTTCAGATGAACAGCAGAGCCACATGGTGAGTGAGACAGGAACGTATCGAGTCCGGTATAGCTGGAGCACTTTCACATCATACAGCTCATTAAAATAATCACCGTGCAACGTTGGAAGCAAGGAAAAATGTCTCTGTGGTGGAGTACTGGGGTCTCCGCATAAAGCAGGAGCCCAACTTCTCAGTGTCTGCTTCAGTCAACACTGAAATTGTTTACGTACATCAGAAAAGCTTCAAAACATGGGAGAATAAGAAAGGCACAACAAAACCAAATTTGAAACTCCTGATTCAACATGGAAATTCAAATCGCTATTTCTCTCATCCCACAAACACACTAACTAGGCACTTATTTAGGCAGGGTTTTTTGTTTCTTTGTTTTACGTGAGTTTGAAGATATTTTGGACCCATCCACATTCAAATGGAAAAAATTCTGATGTCTCAAAAAATGCTGGCACAGGGTATATGCCGCATTAAACAAGAGCTAGCCTCTGATATAAATTTTTATATCAAATTTTTCTTGGGTAATACCTTTTGTATTTATACCATATTTAAATTCTCAAAATATTTCTGCATGTTAGTGTTTAATCCTACTTTTACAGGTAAAAATGCCACATCCGTATTAGAGTTAACGGAGATAACACCTGTCTTCAAGATTGGTCTTCACTTGCGTAATCTTGGTGATTTTCATTAAAATTATCAGTTATTAGAAGTTTAGCCCGGAAAATTCCATTACATTCCTAACCTTATGAAATGCAACATTGTCATAATACATAATACACAGCATTGTTCTCGATAAGAAACTGGAGATAAACCTGAAAATAGTACATATTGAATAGGTGGTAAAACTTAATTTCGAGCTGCATTTAAATTACTTTGAAACAGTTTCTATCACGATAAGTTCATGCAATTAAATATAATCAGATATTGACTAACTACGGTGGAGGATACAATGTTGTATCTGTTATCTCGGTCAGTTCATTCTTACATTTCAGATGAACGGCAAACGGTAAGGCCTGAAAACCCATCAAGTTGACCAAATATCACAGCTTGGGCAACGTTAACAAACTTATTGTACTTCTCATGTCTGCTGGGATAATTTAGCATTTCACATCAGATTCAGAACACAGCCTGCAGAGTCCCACACAGACCAGAAGTGAAGCTCTGAAACCTTGAGCATCCTTCAGAACTGAGAAGCAGAAGACTTATTCCTCAGTGGAAAGATGTTACCTCAATGCAAACAGAGTGGAGAAGTCCTCGAAAGAGAAGGGGGCCCTCAGCCATCCCTTTTTGCCCATCTCGATGGCTGCTCACCTCACACAGAAGAGCTGAGGAGGAGCAACTCCCCCGGTGTCTTCAGCATTGCAGTTACCATGTACGACGGTCAAAAAACGAAGTCACCGACTTTCTGTCAAGGGAAAGAGAAGGAATAAGTGACACTTACTTCAACATTGTTCATATCCCAAAATGCAATACCAGCAGAGAAATTGTTCAGATGCTCAGCTTCATGTGCTGGATCGGAGCCAGCATGCCCAGCCCTGGGCAGACAATACGCCTCTGAATTGCAGGGCAGCTCTCCAGCTCCCGGAGAACGCAGTAAAAATTGGGTCCTGAACAGGTCAGGGCATGAAATGGGCAAGTCCAAAGAAACTTCCCATAACAGCTAATAAAGATGCTGAGATTTTTAATGAAGCACAAGTAGAGCTAATCAGCAGCTTTCTAAATACACTGCCGTCTTCTCAGCGTTCAAAGGGTCAGTAAACAGCAGTAAATCCCTGAGAGCAGCAGACTCCTGCCCAAAACGAGGGGTTTCACATATGTTCATACTTTGGACAAGACTACAAAGATAACTGGCTGCTGCTCCCCATGGAGCAAGAATAGAGATTACATTAAGCCCGAAAAAAAAAAATAAATAAATAAAATAAATAAATTAGACACCACGAGACTGATTCTAATCTCACCTACCCCAGCAGGGCTCAGCAGAGCCCACTGATTTACACCACAGTAAGCACAATAAAAATTTGTCTGTATATCTGGGTTTGTATAACACAATTTGGAACAGTAGCTGTTCTGTCCTGATATGATAAAAAATTATTGCACAGGCAACATATGCTATCTACAGAAACATGAATAAATTACATTATATGAAGGCCACCAACACTTCACATCAAATTTAGTTACAGTATATCTCAGCTCCCAAATGTGTCAGCATGGCTAGCTGTAAACTGGCAAATATAGAGGAAAAAATGAGAAAGAAAAAAAAAAAAAAAAACCTGAAACTTACATTTTAAAAATTGACTTTACCAACACTACTCATGATTAAATTCATGCAACTGCTTAAATATGTTCATGATGTGTTTTACTCAGAAACTCATCATACTTTTCCAAAAGTGATTATCTGGATGTACTCAATATCCTTTATCATAATAAAACCCTGGCCAAGTGATCACCTGTACTAATGGATTCTCACAAAATTAAATAAGCTGTTGTTTTTATGGGTTTGAAGGATTAAACACAAGCATCCCTTTAGTTTTGTTTGGTTTGTATGGAATCATGTTCAGAAAAACAAGGATAAAGTGCATTAGGTAAAACGGCTGGGAACATACAGGCAGTCTTGAAAAAGCCATGTTCAAGTTTTCTAGCCATTACAGCAAATACATTTGCATTTTCTTATTCAGTGCTAATTCTCTTAACGACAGGATGGAATAAAACTAGTTGAAATAACAGACTTCCACATAGAAACCTATATTTCTGCAGAAAACAAGGCACTCGAATAGTGTCAAAATGCTATAAATAAACAAACACGCAGTTCACAAATAAATATCTTATTTCTGAACAGATCAAAATTTAATTTCCCTATCCACATCAGTGAAACACCCTGGTCTAATCCCTGCTCAGCTGGGGAGGGAAGGAGCCTCTGCGAAACTTTTCTTGTTTTCCAGGCGCTGCTCAGACAGGCGCGAGCTGCGGCTGAGCACCGCGAGGCAGATGTTTCCAAGTGACAGGCTCTCTGCTAATCCCACAAACATCGGGGTCCTCAGAAGCATCCAGCACCGGCAGACAAAAGATTGATGGCCTAATTTTTCCTCCCCAGTCTGCACACACCGCACTGTCGAGCGGGGACCAGTCGCTGTTTCGGCGAGTTTCCACAGGACGAGACATTTCTTCAGGCTCTCTGGTTCAAGATGATTCAATCTGGCTCTGCTCCAACGTTGGCTTATGCAGTCTTGATAAGTCAGCTTCGAAAAAGATCGGCCTAAACTGATCCGAATCTAAGGCCTGGTTTCAGCCTTGTCATACATCAATTAAATTCCCCCTGAGTTCCTTGGGAGTTGTGACCTTCCCCATCACAGGTACATCCAACCTAATTTTGGATTGTTTTGGTTTTTGTTGTGTTTTTTTTTGGACGAGAAGGGGATGCTTACAAGGACACCTGGGTAGCATTCTCCATTTAAAACACACAGTGCAATTAGAGTCATCCCAAGCACTAAGCGGCAACAACAACAGAGGTTGCAGCTCTTATATCTGGCTATAAATCGTTTAGCAGATGCCTAGCACAAAGACAAGCATCATTAATCATGAATAAATTTTCTTAACATAAATCTAAGCTGTAATTATGTAACTTTGCCTATTTCGCACAGCACAGACCCATTGCTTGTGGTATCCCTAGATAACTCGGATGTTTGCAGTACGCTCTTTAGCCTCAGATACCTGTAAAATCTGCCTTGCCTTCCAAGAAAGCTGTTACCCAAGAAACTACTCTTATGTCCTAAATCAGCATGCTGCCTTTTGAAAATATATATATTTAGTATAACTATATGTTCATCATTAAATAATTTGCCTTTTCTACCCTACAGAAAAGGAACACTATGTTATTCTGCCTATGCACCTGGAGAAAAACAGGCTTCTGGTTAAAATACAGGCACCCTAAATCCTAGGGCCAGCTGTGCCAGAAACCTGTCAAAAAAGGTGAACTCACCTAAGGTCATGCTCTGACACTAGTACTTAATTCTGCAAGCTCTCCCATTGATTTCAGGAGAGTGGCTTTGCATATATGGGAACAGTAGCTCGATTTATTATGCCTCTACTTCTTCATCTGTAAGACAGAGTTCGGAATATTTAATTGCCTTCCAGGAGCATTTCGGAAAATCCGGGCTAAAAACATACAGTGTGATGAACTAAACGTTTGACCTAAGTGATCACTCAATAGGAATCCCAATATTAAGCTCCATAATTCTTTGGCAGTTTGCTCCGGTAACCGTAAGGGTAAATAACGCCTGGAAGAACATCTGGTGTTCACACATCTGCGCACGGAAGATAACCACAAACAAGCAGCAGACGGTCTAGGACTGCCTGCTCCGGGCTGGGACCAAGCCTGAATGCAAGCTGCCATGTTTTGCCGGCTGTTCCCGCCCGTGCCTCGGTGCCGATAACCAGCCCAGCGCCGGCCGAAGCAGAGCAGAGCCAATGTGAGATGGGGCTGCTGGAGGGGTCACAGCGAGAGCTGCAGGGGGAGAAGGCTCCTCCTGTCCCCCCGTCCAAGCTGAACATGCATCCCAGCTGGTCCCTTTTCACATGTAACCATTAACAACTTTTCCCAACATCCAGCTGTGAAAAGCTTAGTAGGCAGGCACTAGCTTTAGTAGCCCTATTTGATAGTACAAGTATTTCGGCGATCTCCATAGTCAAATTGTACAAATCCTGATGATTTCATCTTTTTCCTTCTATTCAACCGTTTCTTGTCTCAAAGCTACAGAAGATGCCAGGGTTTAAAAGCAAGAATACGAAATCACTGCCAATGAATTGCTTCTTAACTTGCATTGATTTCTTTGGGGGTAAAAACCATGAATCCTAAGTTTTCCTGCTTTTTGTTTATGTACATCCTAAAAACGTAACAAAGGCAGGTTTGAATTTAGAAGTTTAATTATAAACTTAGCCAAGTGGATTATAATGAAAGATGTTCTAGCAAGGGAGCTCAAACTGATGCATTATGACTACATTAAAGAAAACACCAGAGAATAGACTTTCCATCAGTAGAATGACTTTAATTAAAACAGTGATCGAGCAGAACTGTTCTGTGAAATGGCACTTCTGGTACATCTCATTCACGCTAAGTACCTCCAGCGCACTCTATGGAAAGGCACTTGACTTTCAGTAACAAAGTAGACGTGGTTTCACTCTGCTGACGAACCAGGTTCAGGAGCTGGGTTACAGGCAGTCCAAGCAGAACTGGCTTCCCTTGGACACAACGCGTACAGCCAGCGCTCTGCCAAAGGAGGCTTCAGAGTCAAGGGTCACAAGGTTGTGAAAAGCATCATCCTGACCCTCCGCAGGTGCGCAGCAACGTGCTGGCTCTCCCCAGAACCAAGGAGCACACCGACATTTCCCTCCGCAAGGATCGTTTGCTGGGTCACCCAACGTGCGAGCGTCCAAATGCTAGCCAAGCCTCAGACTTCACAATGGTATTTAACTGCCACGGACCTTTTGGTGCTCTTGTCGTCATGTCTTAGAGCTCAAAGTGGGCTAATTTACCTTCACAAATGTTCTTCGAACTATTATCATACTCCTCACAGCAGGAACAAGCACAGAGCAATTAAGATCAAAATGCTCAAGACTGTCGATAGATTTCTCTTGTGAACTCAGCATTGATTTTTTTCTGAGCAGAACACAGAAAGTGTCCAATAACTTTTCAGTAACCTTTTCACACTGCTTGTGCGCTTCCATATGCTTAAATACTAAGATTGGCTGTAGCAAATCAAACCAAACTTCTGCAAAGTCCCAGTTCCTGCCTCCGTCAAGGACCTGATGCCAAATGCCCGGGGTGCAGCATAAGAACTGAACGTGCATAAATAACACCTCTTGTTTTACTTACCCGGTCTCCAGCAATTCGCAGCTCCCACACCTCCCAAGTCAGAAGTGAGGAGACCTTTGCATCTGACAGCACTCAGCAGAGATTTCCCCTCTACACTAATGGCACCAGCCCTGAACCCATGTGCGCTTTTAGCACCTGCACACGGGTGGCTGCTCACGGCATGCCAGCGCCGCAGAGCAGGAGCGAGCTCGGTGGTGCTCTCATACTGTGGCGTGTCCCCTCCACAGCAGAGAAACTTTATAGCTGTGGGGTAACAGAAGTTTCTTTTTATTTATTTTTCATTGGTTAGAGAAAACTTTGAGTGCGTTATCAATATATTATTCTGCTGTAGCTTTCATCACTGGCAATGGATGAACTAAAGGTCCTGTCAAACCCAGCTGTATCTAAGAACTGCAGTCACAGTTGCACGGGTCTCGGATTGCTGTTAAATTGCAATTAAGCAGACAAAGAGAGAGGGAGCTGGCACTGGTTCCAAAACCATTTCAGTAAATGCAAGTTGTTGTTCCAAGAGGATTATTCTCACTTTACCGGCGAAACATTGCATATAAGGCACGTTCAGCACTAGAATACCATTTGAAAACTAGTATTTGAAATTATTTCCCTTTAACAGGCAAACCTGGAAATCAGACTCAGCAGAGAGCAAACTCTCTGCTTTAGCAGCATGACCGTTCCTGCTGGAAACAACAGAAAGCTTCAAAGTCACCAATTACAAGGCAACAGAGTTTAAAAAAAAAAAAAAAAAGAGAGAAAGAAAATACCTCACAACCTCCGCTGCACGAACAACGGCAGATTTTCCTAGCACTCCCATTAAAGTGCTTTCAGGTCAGAGAAATTAAATTGCTTTACTGCAGCGATTTCCTTTTGCATTCTGATATTACTTTATATTATTTGACATTAATAGGGCAGCGCAGGTTGCAGGTCAGGGTTTTTTTCCTCCTTACTGGAATGCGGCCACCACACAGAGTTTATCAATCTTAAACACAAGGTCAAAACAATACAATCAGGTACTACAGGGCACACGAGCTCGGCGAGGACCTCAGCTCCAGCTAGCAGGGGAAGGACCATCAGCTCCCTCCTCCTTCCAGCTCCTGGTCTCTCAAGCGCTGCTGGATGCAACCCCATGGCCATGGCCAGAGAGCTTTCCCCACTGCCCAGGAGTGGCACGGAGGTGACACAAGCGGGTGGCCACCTCCACGAAATTTTGGACAGGGGCATCAGTCACTGTGATCAGGCTCACACGGCTTTCCTGCCAAAAGGCCGGTTGAATCCTCGCCACAGGACTGGCATATCTGAGGCATCTCTATGATTTTATGCAATAACCAGAGCAACTGAGTCCATATACAAACACCTAAGCATCTGACAAAACAAATTAACTAGACACAGGCAGGAAAACATTACCATTTTAACTTGTAATTCAGTTCGGTACTTGGTCACGCAGCGGTGACTACAGCTAAAGATACCCTGATCCACAGCCTGCTCTCATACACACACATACTCAGAGGGTGAGCTCAATACCTCCTGGATGTACGAACTTTTCCTTCTGCTGCTGCACTTACATTAAGAATAATTTCTTTCCTACAGTATCTACACCTCTGTTTGGATATCTAGTCATTGCTATTTTGCTGTTTGCACTACCTAGCTCTAGTCTATGTGCAAATGAGCTAATTTGAACAGACACACATCCACAAGATAAATTTTGTTTCAAAAACTCATTTCCAAAGTGCTGAAATACACATTTATTCCAACGCATCCTCTGTCATCAGCTGTTTCCTTCAGCGCACCAAAGCACAAACTTAGAGGAAAGGAGAAAACAGAGCGGGATGCACACGGCGTAACACTCCAAAAACTCGCGGGCGCTGCAGGGGAGCAGCTGTTAATCAAACACCGAAAGAGCGGTTCTTCATTTCCTATCACACATCACCAGTGAAGTGCTGTGATGGAATCTCCTACAGCACAGCCTTCGTTATTTCTACAGGGGGAAATAAAAGCATAAGCTGGGTCTCGTGTAAGAATACGTACTATAAAGGGTTATAGCTACAGCTGTCCATGTAGGTTCACGTTGTGCGATGCCTTGGCAGTGACTCCTTCATTTGCCTTCCATCTACTTTACAATGGATCCCCGGTCATTACTGCAAACAGGCCCAGACAGACCATAATAAATAAAGGGGTTAAGAGAAAAATATATATATATAAAGATTTTTAAGAGATATAGCAAAGGCTGACCACTCAGGAAAAAAAAAAAAAAAAATAGACTGGATTGGCATAAGGCATTCTACTTCCACAGGCTGCTTCTGAACATACGCACAGACGCCAGCGTGCACACAGCACTCTGAAACCAGCTTTGGGAAGCTGCTGCACAAACTTACTTCAACACATTAAGAGTAACACAACACAAGTCAAGGCTTGTAACAGAAATGGGATTTGTTTTTAGGCAGAATTTGTTTTCTGAAATGTGCAAGCTACTGCTTGCACCAAACTTCCTCGTGCCACTGGGTCTCCAGGGAAAGGCTTCACAGACCTCATTTCCCCACCTGCAGCAGCAATACCCGAGAAAAACGTGCCTCCACAGAAGATGCACACCACAGTCAAGAGCTCACATCACATCACATCGCTTCCTCTGGAGTGGAAGAAATGCCAGATATATGCTGTGGCTCAGAGCATGGTATTAGAATGCATGCCTGAAACTCAGTCAGTCCCAGGCACTTTAGGAGCCACAGAACAACCAGCTGTAGGAATAAGTTTCTCATACCAAAAGCCATCAATAACATCTGCACATTTATAGAATGGCTTGGGTTGGAAGGGACCTTAAAGATCACCTAGTTCCAATTTTATCTAAGAGTGAACTTGCTTTTACCCCATGATTAATTGTGCATGACAACAAAAATACTAAATTGCCACAAAGGCAGTTAGAAAGAATATCACCCTTTCAACAAATTGGAGCAATCAGTTAAGCAAGGCTTGAAATCTATTTAAAAATTTTCTTACCTTTCTTTCCCATTTTCTTTTCTCCTGCAGCTAGTTACAGACACTCACTGTATTTTATCACATTGGAAAGACTACTCTCTTTAGGGTGAGAAATATATTTGCCCTGAACACAATATAATATGATTCACACAGGGGTCCCTGACACTATTGCAGTTTTGATATGAAAAGATAATCATAATGATATCGACTGATAAAAGCCCTTAGTATAATGTTATTTAAGCAAGGTCAATTGCCCGTGCAGGTTGTTCTTACCAGAGTTCATGTTACATCACTGGTCCCATCATCCTGACCTTCCCTGCTGTCATCCCCATTACAGTTCAATTAACAGAGGAGCCCTGCAGTGGCTTGATGAGCATCTGCTGCATCTACCTGGCAGTAATTCAATAAGGATACGCCATAGGAAGAGATAATGAGAAGTCAGCCCAGTTGTTCTGTTTCCCCTCAGGAGAGCAGATGAGTTTGGATTATGGGAAGGAGCGTGACCTATGAAAATTATCAGTTAATTTCGTATTTCATAACTTCAGCGTGCTACTGGTAACTTAAAATGTTCTCTGGTTTCTCTGGCTGCAAGGTTCACAAGGGTCCAGAATCTGTTTTCCAGGTAGGTCCATGATTAACAACCCTTCCCACACTGGAAGGATACATCTTGCCAAAAATATTTTCTCTTCACCAATTCTACCAAAAGAACAGGTCCTACTCATGCATTCTGCAGTGGCTGATCCGAGTTAAAAAGGCAAGTGCCTGAGCATAGCAAGTGAACCAAAACCACTAACTACCTTACTGGTAGATTTGGCATCCCTTCGTCCCTTGGTCGCTGTGAAAACCCCTGGAGGAGTATTTGAGGGATGTGTCTCAGTACTGTCTCCTGTAGAGCCTTCTCTCTCACACACACTCACTGCTATAGATCAAACAGCATTGGAAATGTTGAATTTCTCTGCCTCCACTCCTGAAGTTTCCAATTTCTTCCGCTATTTCCCCCATTTCTCCTAAGTACTAAAGAGGAGCACTTCTTTTTTTCTGCACTGCCTACACTACAGGTTTCAAACTTTAATCAATTCCTCTGTTACCCCATTTCCTTCAGTTCACTCCCCCCAACTAAGTGCTTACCTGCTCTGACCACTACGAGTACAGCCACCGTCCCCTGTTCACTGGAGGACAGGATAATTCAGGTTGGCAGATCCCCACCTACCTCAGGAGGTCTCTAGTCCAACCTTCTGCTGAAAGTGGGATCAGACAACATGAGGCAACAATTAATCACACAAGATGCTACTCTACATCATCCTAGACTTTGTTTGTTTGTTTCTACCTCCTACTACAAGGCTGAGTCTACCAAGATCGTGCCAATTCACATCAGATCCCAGGTTGTGGTTCATCTCTTCCAAATCCTACAAAACCCAGCAGCTTTCCTCCATCTCAAAAAATTATTCTCTTTTCTTTAATCAGTTCTACCATCTCTTTCTGCCTTTCAGTTAATCACCTCCTGCACATCTGCTCCTGGCTACCACTTTCTTGAATATTCAAACCCTTTCAATCCTCTGCATCTAATTCTTTTCCATATTAAATCCGTTGATTTCTTCCAAAAAGATAACTGATGCAGTTTTATGAAACTTATCACCTTTTCTCAGCTTGGTTTCTCATCCCTACAATATTTTGTTCCTTCTCCTAATTAGGCCTTTGCATCTCCCATTTTTGATTCCCTTTGGTCATTTTCCATGCCTCCTACATTTTCTCCATTATTGTCTGCTTCCTCCCCCTTTCTGGACATGTTTATGCAGAAAACAGTCCAGACACACTACATTATTTCCATAATACCAGACTACAACAATTTCGGAGTTGGACATAATTAAAATTTAAGTAATGCTAGGATTAAGTTTGCTTTGTGTGAATTTATTATGACAGTCAGGTTTCATGATTACTTTTTTTTTTTAATCACATTACTAAAGTCTATACCAAAACCCATTTTTAATCTACCTTTGACGACTTTTGCTTTTATCTGCTTGTGACACTTGCTTTCAACCCACTCTTAAAGCCTTCCTCACACACCTCACCAAAACAAGCAGACAGTACGTGTAAATACCAACAACTGCAATTACAAAAGTTTCTTATTAACATCATCTGTTCAGACATACTGGGCACAACTCTAAGCTGCAGGCCAAGAATACAGAACACTGCTTCAGGGTAAGGACTGAGAAGAGCTGAGAGCGTGCCATGACTGGGCTACCAGCTGTATGTTAAGAATACAACAGCCAACAAGAGGGAGTCCAAAGTTTTCGATTCCGATTGCCAATACTAGACTTGCATTTTGCCCTCTAGAGTTCGTGGTGGCTAGAAGCGTTGGTTTTGCTTTCTGTGGTGGTCTTGGTTTGGGTTTGTGATGGTTTTTTTTGTTTGGTTGATTTTTGTTGTTGTTTGGTGGATTTTTTTTGAGGGTGGCCAAGAAAAAAATATATAGAAAAACATTTTTTGCTTACTAGTCAAGATTAACTTGTCCAACTTCTGTGGATTAAAACATTGTGATATATTTTTCCCCCATATACTGCACTCTTCCAAATTCAGTGAATTAATGAATCAACTAATCAGGAAAATAGCTGATTAATTAGTTGACTCAACTAATGCAGAAAAGCTTTTGTGAAAAGCTTTACACATCAATGGTTGTTTACGAGACTTTAGTCTTCATTTTCTGCGCGTTTCAGAATTTAAATAAAAATTGAGTCAACATTTATACTTCCAGAGATTACCAGCTTCCTCAGTGGAATGGCTGCACTTGAAATAAAATCATCCGTGTTGATAGATTCCCAAGCCTGATACATTTCTGCTCGCTGAATGTACTTGGGACCGCTACTATAAACACTTTCAATATTAAAATATGCATCCATTCTCAGGCTTGTCTTCCACATTACTTGGTTCATTTTTCTGTCCTTTAGCATTTTCTCCTATCAGAGATGTGAAACTGAACGACACGACTTAATAGGAACAGCAATCCAATGTATCTGATTACTTCTGCCCTTTAAATCGTAATTTTATTTTAGATTTGTTTGTGCAAATATATTGCAAACCCTAGGCATTTCTTTTAAAATAGGTCTACCAAACAATATTTGGCAGAGGCAGAAAGTGCTGGGTCATAATTTTGCCTATATATATATATATATTTTTTTTTAACCTTATGTGGTAAAACTAGCAGGGAACTGTATTACTACTAGACTCAAAACTCCATTTACTATGTAATTTTTCTTCAGTACATGAGTCTTTTTAAAGAACTGCAATTGCTTTGAGTTACACGAAAAGATTGATCTGCAGAAAGTGGAAAATATCTCCCGTCCTACTTTCAAGATTGGGATTTTGTCGTGCCAGCAATTGTTTCATAAGGACAGTCCACATTGAAGGTAAAGGACAAAACTTGAGAAGAATTTCTTCTCCTGTGCGAAGAATCTCCCCTGACTTACAGGTAAATGCACATTTCCAAATATAAATATGCTTAAAATGACAGGCTCTGCTTTTCTCTACTTGATAACAAATGCTTACGAAGTGTTAACAAATGCTGAAAGCAACTTGGCGTTCTCTTACCAAAGACCTCTGCATAAAGCAATTCAGCAAAACAAGACAATCTTCTTATCATGTGCAAGAACTCAATTAAACCATCATTTTAACATAAGCCTGCTTAGCATCAGAACAGACGACATGAGAGCTACTAGTGCTGTTCGTGTCCTAAAACAAGAAATGAAGAACAAAGAGGTAGAAGGGAAGAGGAGGAAACAGGACAATGCAGATTCCATTTCACTGAAGATCGTTTGATGAGAGGGAGGGAGGGGAGAGGGGGAACCAAATCCAGAAGCATGGAAACAACTTAGAGCAGAACATAAAACTTGATTTGTTTTTCCTGGACCTCTATCCATTCAGATGGATGTGATATGAATTGTAAACAGAGAAATTGCTCAGCTCTCCAGTCTTATTTCTAAGCAAGGAGTTTCAAGCAATTTTCAAAAGTTTGCCTGCTTCCAACTACATTCCATACTTCACATTAAACACCGTGATTATCACGACAATCAATAACCATTATAATTAGCATTCAAGAAAAATATTAAGGAAAAAAACACCACCATGGAGCAGGGCTATATGAACACCTCTCAGACAAGCATAGTTCTTTATACCTGAGCGACTAACCTCCTAAAGTACCACGTCAATTGGCTAAGCTCAGAAGCTGTGTTTTAAATTATTCTCAGTATCTATTACAAAGGAAAGGTGCCTACCCACTGATAAAGCCTACCCACTGATAAATTAGCAATTGTAATATGTGACTGTGAAAGCTAGAGGTAAGTCGATTGTGTTGTACCTAATTCCCCCCTATTTTAATCTAAAACTCTGCAAATTCCAAGAAATGAAAGTATAGGCAAGAGGATGAGCAAAAAGCTTGACTGCCTTGTAAAACATCTAAAAATAGTGTTTCAGTATATTTTCATATGCTGGAAGTAGCAATGAATACCATCTATGTAAATCTATACCTAGTAGATCTTTTCCACAGCAGCTAAGACTCGCAAATCAATTGTAATTTGTATTTTAGAATAGTTAATAAGAAACAGGCACAATCAAGCTCACACAATACACCGCATTTAGCGGGAAAATACAGCCATGCATTGTCTCCCACAAAATCTAAAGAGGCATTACCATAAACTCTATATTTTCCGTCTTCTGAAATTTATTTGAGAGGAGCTTAAAAGCTGTTTTGAGAATATCACTTTAACAGGTTTGTTAGGGATGTAAGACAACACCAAGCCTGGTGGTCCAGAATGTATATGACTGCTCTAGCTGGTCGTGGTGCCCTCCTGTGCCTGGATGCTCCAATACACCAGATGTCTTGTGCAGATCACTGCGATGCACATACATCTTCAGCACAGTGTTGAAACATCAACGTGTAACGCATCTTCAGATGAACGTCAGTAGAGGTTAAAAAGGCAGCTTTGTAACTGCACTGGGTCACACAGGAAAAGCTGGAGGCTCCTTGCAGAGACCACCCTGGGAGAAGATCATCTTGCCTAGGCCCAAGGACTCTCCATACTCCAACCTCTGTTGTCAGCACTCACTGAAGTCCCTGCCACTGTTTCAACACTTGAAGCACTGGATCCCATGGGCATAGATGGCAGACTTCGTCTCCCAGGAGTGAGGAGCTGACAGCACACACTGGGGAGAGGCCATACTGGAATCACTTGGGTGGGAGGAACTGGTGGCCAACTCAGAGACGTTTCTCTTGCTAGCAGCAAGATCAACACAATCAGAAAAAGCATTTAAATCATGAGCGAATATTATAGAGACACTTATGCCTAGGAAAAAGAAAAAAGGAGTTTGACTATTTCTGGGTTAGGCCAATTACTATCAGAGATTTGCACAGCGATGCTCAGAAATGATTGCCTCTCTCACAAAACTTGCACCAGCATCAGAATCAGCTTGAGTGAAACAGACTTATCCTAATGCCAATTTGCCTTCCAGGTAATCAAAGCAGCACAGCACTCAGCCAGCAACTTCCCTAAACAATCCCCGCTGCAAACCAGCGCTCTGAGAAGGGCTAGGAGACCCAAATTACTGCACAGCCACAAAAAAGGTGAGTGTGAGATGAAATATGAGCAGGGACCTGCCACTACAAAAGAAGACACAGTCAATTATTTAAAGAAAGGCTCGCCGTGGTGAGCTTCGTGGATAGGCACTATGTAATGTGGAATCACATCCAATTAGGGGTAGGCCAGGCTCTACTTAAACAAGGAGGGAATGAATAATTAGAAATTGTTGAAGTGGTACCGCAGGCTACGAGAAAAAGTTAAAAAACCACCACACACAGTCTTTTTCAGAAAGACAAGAGAAGAGCCCCGTGACCGTGCCTTGCCAAGGGGCTGGTGGCGCAGCAGCACAAAGCAGGGCACGGCGGCAGAGCCCACCCTGGCACCCTGTTCACTTGGAGCCCACCAAGCACCATGGCTCCAGTCAAGGGTATATTTTTGGGCAGGGAGCCAGAACTCCAGCCTTCTATAAACGTAAGCCGCATAACTTGAGAGGAAACCTCACAAGGCCTCTCAAGTGCCAAGTGAGTAGTAACATACCAGCTCCAGCGAATCTGCTCAACATTTATCTGCTTAATTTTTTATTTCTTAGCACCCTAATGGATGCTAGACATGCCACACACACCACTGAACAAACCTTATTATCAGCCATTCATACATAACAATCAACAGCTTCAATTTTAAAAGCATTTCAATGGATCCTTCACACACCCAGATGACATACAGACACTGAAACACAGGATGAACAGTCTCCTTTACCCTTCTCCTGTTACATATTTTTCATATTAAATCGCATTGTTTATGGATTCCAAGCAGCCTGTAGAGGGAAATATGCCAGAAGTACTGTCCCTCCCTTTTTTCCTCCTCCCACAAGCTGCCAGGTTTTCTCTCAAATGCCTTTTCTCGTCAGAGAGGATTCAGGAGTCGCTCTCCAAGCTAAAAATAAACGTGGTTCTTTGAGCACTGGTTCATCAGGAATGAACAGTACAGCAATGTAATTCCTTCTTTCTGCTTTTGTGCATGTACACTTTTGTTACTGTGCTGGAGCATGCCTCCATCCAAGGCTATACCTTAACATCTCTCCAAGCAACCCCACCAGAAGCTGCTCAGCGTGAGAAGTTTCTGTAAATTCATAACCCATCCAAAATTCTCTTATTAACTTCTGAACACATGAATAGATAAATATCTTCCTATATATATTTTTTTTTAACATGTTCTCTAAAGACTGGCATTAAGCAGGTCAAAGAATCCTCCTGAAAATACCTTTATCCAGGCAGTAATTTCTACTTTATCTATTACATGTACTTTAAATATACATGTGGCATCAACTCAAAAGTGTCAAAAGTCAAAAAAAAAAAAAAAAAAAAAAAAAAAAAACATTTTATCTTAACAGGAGTTGTTCTTGTAGTTAACCGTCCTTTAAACCATAAATTTGAGCCGAACTACTAAGCTAAATAAAAAAGAAAAGAGGTATGGAAGGACTTAACCCTGTCCCTTCTCCATCTTTCCATTTCACTAAGCAGTAAGAGTCCAAGCGTAAAGAACAGAGGTCCAAAAATCACCGTAAAAATCAGTATAACCTATTTTAGCAATACTTTCAAATGTGAGCAATAATTTCAGGTGCCCCTTTCAGGACACTGTAAATGGGTTGGGATTGCAGAAAGCAGGTGATGAGAGTCTCCAAAAAAAAAACAGCATCTTTTACAGGCAGCTCAGAGAAATGAGAAAGAAATGTAGCCAAAATTATTCACATTACATATACTATTGCAAATTCTTTTCCAATTGCCTTAGGGAACTAAAATAGCAGCCTGTGAAAAATAAGTGTCCATGAGGTTCATTGCGATTGCCAGACACACACACACACAAAAAGAGAGGTTACACATATATATATAATCCTGAGATGTCAAGTGTTATTCCAGGATTAAAACAGACCTTGTAAGTATCTTAACAAAAGCTATTATGCATCGCTATAGAATAAAAGAAATATTAAGACAGATTAAAAATGTTAAAAAGACAGCTTGTGTGAGGAACTAAGCTTCTGTAGGGAAGTGACTTCATTTTGAAAGGATTGGTTCAAAAAGTCTGTACCAGAGGAAAAAAGAAGAGGCAGTAATAGCGGAGAGAAACCGTAAAAAAATCTGTCTAGATAAACCCTGATGCATACACTTCTTAATTAGTGAAGTACATATGAATTTTTCGTGACAGAAATTACAATTTCTTTCCAAAAAAAAGCCAGCATGAAACTAAAAGCCCTCCCTAAATCTCTGTTTGAAAGACTATAAGGAGCACTTAATAAATCCTGCACAAAAGGAAGTTACCCCATTTGATGTGAACTATTGCAAAACCAGACCCGATTCTGTTGTCACTGAGCTCAAATGATATTTGTTTGCAATTTAATGCATGTCAAACACAAATTACTTGGTTTAAATTCTTTTTACTTTATTTCCAGAAGGATAACTGCATTTCTGGATAAAGTCCCAGAACATTTAATGTATGCAGATGAGCAGTCCCATACATAAAAGGCGCTCATTAATGTACTTATTAACCGTGTTCATCAGGAACTTTCCATCTACCAGAGCCTCTCAGAAATACCACAGGAAAGAAAATACGCACATCTGGAACCGAAGTGTAAAGAAGAAAAAAGACAGAGACCATAAATATGGGCCTGTCTTAAAATTGTGCATAATCACCTTGCACACCTCTTAATATATCGTTAAGAAAGAGAAGTGGTTACACACAGATGTCGCTTATCTGTTTCTTATTCTGAAAGAAGATAACCAGAAGACGAACTATCGCCCATACTGTAAACACCTGCTTACATTTTTAGGCTCTGCTCTGAATCGCGGTGGATTCCTGTGCTCACATAAATCAAGCATCATCCACAGGAGAAAGGCAACAAAGGACGCACCTTGTCTTTGCATATGGCCTCTTCTTAAATCAAGCCGTTGCTTAGTGTGGCTCCTCAGTATTTCATTGTCTCAGACAGACGAGTGGCCTTTTACACATCTGACTTTGGTTTCCTAACATAAAACATGGCAGCATGAAAATTATCAAGGTGAAATCTAAACAGAATCTACCCATTCTCCTTACTCGAAGCTATGGGCTCGTTTCAAAACCAATTCTATCAAAAAAAAAAAAAATGCACATTTCTATTTCTTTCATTGCTTTGTCTAATTAAGAAGTCATTCTTCCACAGGTGCACTGAAGCCTGATTAATATGGATGTCCCCTAGACACCTGCTCACCTTCCTCCAGTTTTCTGTACAACCTCAGCCACCTCATCATCTCACCCACACCTCCAGTCCCTTTTCACACACTCTCATCCCCTTGTCCTTCCATCCTGCAGCACCTCCACCTTCAGCCTTCATCCCCAACACCCAGCCGAGCAGTAGGCAGCTGTTGCTGGCTCCAAACCACACACACATTATCACCCAAAATCAATGTGGTGCTCTCCACACATACTGAAACCTTCCCATCAGTAGGAGCATTCGTTTTGACTGTCTGCTCCAGGCAGCCCCCAGCTTTGATCACACTTACAGAAATAGGCAATTGCCTTTGAGACATCTCCTCTATGAAATTCGGTTTAGACAGCAGCAGACTAAACAGAGGCACTCACAAACTAGGCTAAAAATAAAAAGTAAAAATACATGATATACAAGCTCAGTCAATTACTACACGTAATTTGACAGCACGTTCTGTATTATTTGATATGAAATTGATTGCATGTGGCTGGCATGGTATGAGATCTCCAACTAAAAATAAGCACCCTAGCTATAATAGGAAACAAAAATCTCCATAAATATTCCTCTTACAGCCTGCCACTATTGTGTTTCTTTTCCTTAAGGACCAGATCTATACATCATGCTATTGTATGAGAATCCCCTTTATCTCAGAAGAGGAAGTTTTCTGTCTTTCTTGGTTGCATCATAAAATCTGCAAACATCATCTTGAATGCATCCTAGGGGGCTCAGAAACCCAACAGAAAATTAAAAGGACTTCAATATATCTTACTGCTTTAAATTGTAAGGTTTCTGACAAATTGCCAGACGTTTTTCAGACTAAAGTAGCCAGCACTGAGTCCAGGCACGGGGCTAACACAGTGGGAACCCACGTGCAGCAAGGCACTGCTCAACACGCACCAGGGCTTTGATGCCCCACGGAGCCACGCACGTGTGGGTGGTTTGAAGTAACGTACACTGCTTTATCTCTCGCTCCAGGTAAAGCACAGCAGGGAAAAAAATCAAACAATCCTGACTACGGCAGGGTGCCAGTAGCAAGCGCCCAGCCCTTGGAGGCCTGCCCATCAGCACGGTGGAGCACAGAGGTCCCCAAGCTGTCACCTGGCTGCTCTGGAGCCACCTCAGTACCAGACCACACTGAGCCTGCCCCCAGCCCAGCCCAGGAGCTCCACGTGGCTCACACATTTCCTTTCGCCCGGCAGCAGCTGAGCAGCACACAGAAAACTGAATCATAAGGGCAGGCAAACAATACATCACAAATCAGTGCTAGGAAATCTTCCCGTACTTTGAAAGAAACTTAGGGCTGAAGCTTTAATTCGTGGGAATTGAAAGCCTCATAACAATTTATGTTGGATTAAGGTTCCTGCCCAGTTAAATGCCAGTACTGATGGTCCTAGATGAGTTCCCATCTTATGAAGCACCATCAGCCACATGCTTACAGGCAGCACGCCAGTAAGCGTACACTTTGTCTGCCTTCCCTCACCGCAGCTTGTGCTCCTCTGAGGATGCAAAAATCTCACCGTTCAACTGCAGCAGCTGAGAACTGTGCTCGATCTTCCCAGCATTTCCAGCAGCTGACGGGCACCTCCACACCTCTCAAAACCTATCAAACACTCCTGTTTGTTCAACGTGGCAATGGCATGTGCAGAAAGAGTTAGGTACTCTTTCTGAAGTTACTTTTGATGTGTAGGCTGTCATTGGCCATCTTCCCACCAGCTCCCCAACCACTCGTCAGAAGGACATTGGTTCACGTCAGCCAGAGCAGGCATCCTTCAGCTTCATCCATCCCTCCAGGTCGATAGAAAAGACATTCCAAATCATGAGAGCCCATAATCGTGCTGTGAGTTGTGATTGTCCATGAGAAAGTCATCATTGCCCCCCTCCCTCCAGTTCCTCAAGCAAGGAGACATCCCCTGCTGCCGCCTCAGCCCCTCACCACCCCCTGCTGCCAGCCTCAGACAGGGAGAGAAATGTCAGGTTAACTCTAGCTCCAGTTTCGTATTTAATGACCTAATTGGAAACATGTTATGAGGGAGAAATATCAAAGTGTATCTGAAACCTGACTCTGTCTTTAGCTGCTGATTCCTTTCAGAGCATCTCCAGGCTACCAGCAGCGAGGATGAATTTGGCAGCACTTCTGCCTTGTGGTACAGTGTTACCGAACCCACCCTTCCCCACCACCACCATCTCACACATTAAGTCTGAGCTGGAGACCAGGACACCAGAGAGCATCAGGGCAGGGCAGCTAAGTGCTCTTTCCTGGGCAAGGAGCTGCTCTGAATTTTGTCTTTCATCTCCCCTGCCTTCCTCCCTCAAAGAAAGGCTCCCAGCCCTTACCTGAACCTGCTACCGCTAAGCCCAGCACAGCTGTGCACTCATGATTGCTCCTCTCCCCACTTCTCAGAGCTGGATTACATGAAGGCAGATGTAACACATGGAACATCCTCTCCTTGTGTACTCTCACAAATACAGGTCTCTCTCCTTTGCCTCATAGCCTTCTCAATTTCCATTTTAATTTTAATTTGCATACTTTTTCCAGCTGAGCTGGTTTGAGCCATTTACCACACTATAAAAGATTTATAAAGTTTAACAGCGACCATGTATCATCTTCAACACACGTGTGTTTTACTCAATTACAGCAAATAGCTTGTTTTAGCTACTCAAAAACATTATTCATGATATAATAACACAGATGATTCACTTGATATCAGCTTTTCTGGCCATGTGTTTTCTGCAGTGAGAGCCAGGAATCACAAACCAAGTCTGAAGGAAGATTCAGAAGCTTCCAGTGATCACTCAGCGCTTAATATTCCTGCAGAAGTCTGGATTCATTCCATCTCCAGTCTCTAACACCTCTCAGGTGTCCTAAGAAAGCCCTGATGGGCAGAGTCCTCAACCTGTCCTCAGGAGTCCTCAAGCCATCCTCCTTTCTGTAACTAACCAGTACAAAGCACCCAAATTGACACTGCCAAACTACGAACTAAGTTTGCCAAGAGTAATCAGGCTGCTGCTGAGATGGATACAAGTCCGCTACGAGTATCGGTGTCGCTGGGAAATAAATTCATTTGTCCAGGGTGTGCTATGTCCTGAAACCATAACATCTTTCATTTCAAGCTACCGGGGTCATGGAGAGCTTATGAAACATCAAGACTCATCACCTGTGCTATTGCAATCCACCTGTGTTATCACCTATTACTCCCCAGCATGGAGCAGCAATCTCCTGCGACCTTGCAGTTACCTCTTCCTTGCGAGAGGCATAGAGCATCATTTCCATAAAGCAGGAGCAACTTCTAGAACCCCAAATCATATCAATTTTCTCACCGTTTTGCCTTGTCTGTCTCTTTACACATCTGCAATCCCCAACAACTCCAACATCGGTATCAGACAGCACAAGCACTCTTCTTTCAGCTTTCTGCTGAAACAAATGCCAGCAGCTTCCCGCTGACAATCCCTGCTTCACCAGCATCCCCATAAGGTAACGGCACCAAACAGAATCCAGTTCTGAACCTTTCCCAGTTGGATTTTTTTATTATTATTATTTTGACACCTTCTTCCATCAGTTTATTGGATTAAAGGTAACAGTGACTGCCAACGACATGTCCAAACCCACACTTTTCTGCCACGTCCTTAAGCTCCCCCTAAACCCACGGCTTACTGATAGATGTTACAACGTTGGCTACACAACCCAGCGATCAGATGCATTTTTCCAGACAATCCTCTGTGCAGCTACAACATAACCAAACAAAGCTGTCTGGGGGAAAGGAGCAGAATAGCACAAAACAAGCACAAAGCTTTCCCTGCCTTCTCGTGAATCTCTTTCTTGAGGGTACCAATATCTCCAGCACCACTGACAGGGCTCCCGGCGTTACCTGACCCGTATTCCTCACATCTGCAGACATGCTGACAGCCTCTGTGGTGTCACTGATCGTGTGAGGCAGCATAAAATGTTTAAGCTCCCTCCTTTTACCATTCTGGGCCCTTTAATGACAACCCCTGCACACAGATAACAAGAACTGAGAACAGGCCTCGGTACCTCTGTGCTCTCCTATTTTTGGCAGGGTCGCTTTCTGAGCTGCAGCTCCAGCAGTCACCGTTCCTCTCCCTGTCACAGCTCATATGTACTTTCTCCAAACTTTCTAAAACAGCCTTTCCTTCCTCAGGATGGCAGCGAAGCGTTTGTGAGAGACCATCTGAAATTGAGCGTAATGGGCTTAGCCGCCGGTTTTTGTGAGAGGTGGGCCCCACACACCACTGACGGCGATGCTCCTGCCAGGGTACAGTTCTAAGCATGCATCATCTCTGATGTGCCTGGTGTAACGTGGCTCCATGCCCCTCAGCAACATCCATTCCTCAGCCCAGCCACGCATGGCATCGCAGCTCCAGGCCTGAGAAGGAAGAGGGCCCGGGGGAAGGCTGTGTTTTCTCCCCTCTTAGTCCACAGATGAAAACTTGCCTTTCAAAGCCAACCGCTTTTACACAAATTTGATAGCAGCAGTCTGCACACAAGAAGTCTAAAAATCCACAGTGTTTAAACAGGAGCCTAAGTGTACAAACAAAACACTTTTATGCCCATCTTCTTCTGGCCTCCCCATACTTGTCAGCAGTGCTAAGGCACTGCTGTGGTTTCAAAGAAATCACACAAATGTGGATGAAGCAGAAGGGAAGATGCTTGTGTTTGTGCTGTCTGTAAAAGATAAACGGAATGATTCCTGATGAACATCTATTCAGCAATGGCTGTGTCATGTTTGCCTTTTGCCAGATATATCGGTTCGTTATTTGCTGGACCCTAACAGTATTTGCCAGCATTTTAGAACCGTATTATTCAAGTTATAATAAGGCACTGTAATAACCATGTCACATACTGGCACTTCATGACATGCAGATTGAATAGAAGAAATATTCAAGCTTAGAAACTACTTTGTATTAAGCATTAAACATCCAACTCAAGTAGATTGCTAAGTCTGTGGGTGAACAGCCATTTCCCATAGGAGAATAAACTGACCAGTGCACAAGTGGGAGCAGAGAGTAAAATCAAACAAACAAGCAAACACAGCCTCTTCCTTTTTTTTTCCCCCCTTAGCTGATGGCTGGAGGGCTCTCATCTGCCATTTTTCAAGATCTCACCAGTAAAGGTTTAAGTCCTGTTGCACAGCTCATTTTGTCTAAGTATCTCAGCATATGTAATACAGCTCACATGGTATCTCCTATTCATTTTCTTTTTTAAAACCAATTTCTTTGGAAAAGTACTAGCAAATTTTCATGGAAGAGGAAAAACTGTCAGAACTGGAGCGTACACCATCACAGTCCCACTGAGTTAAAATTAAACTACGTTTGACCCTCATGTGAGGGGGTCGATGTGGTTAAGATTAATGAGTCAATTACTTCTAGACAAGGTACAAGGCACCCAATTGTTTCACTATTTCTGTACTAACCACCACACTCCTTCTGCAGCGTTTGATACCCATAAAATAACTGTGAACAATTTTTCAGTGAGACATCACAAGTATTAGGCCTATTCCCCAAAAAAATAAGTAAGAGAGAGGAGAAGGAAACGGGATCAATGTACAGCTAGAGCAATCCTCCAAAGAAATCTAACTGGCCATAAAGCTTTTTATCTGATAAAGTCCCACAAGAACTATGCATACACACACTTTTACACAATTAACTTTTCCAAGTTTCGTAGTTCTCCATTTCAACAGACCTCCTATAGTGCACTACGGTATTTCTTAATATTTAACACGGACATCAGTATTTCAGAGATGCGTGCAGAAGCGTACAGTGAGAAATCAGTTGAGGCTGTGGCGATGTCCTTCTCTTTCTTCTGAAGAAGCACCAAACAACGAGGTAACCAGGTACATATGTTCTGTATCAGCTATATCCAACACACTGCAGAAGGCAAAAATCAGTGGTAAATTCTGGCTATAGGAATTAATGCATTCCCTTTGGGCTAAACTACATTTTAAAAAACATTTCAAAAATGGAGACAGTGTCAACTACAATGAGTAATGAGCATTTAGCAGACTTCACATGAAAACTCTGTGTTTTGGGATGAATAGAGGGCATCTCCCATATAATAATGTTGCACCAATGTACTTCTTGGAAGTTTTTTTTTGTTTTGTTTGTTGTTTGTTTTTTTTTTAAAAAAAAAAAAAAGGATTTTTGGCCTACAAAGCCACCTGCAAGATTAAGAGGTTACAGAGGGACACAATTCTGGCATTTCACCTTCTAAAGATCCACAGTATAATCTCACTTTTAGAGTTGGCCCAAACTGATAGTGGGAAAGAAAAAAAAAAAATTGAATTTCTAAATGTTTATATAAGCTGGGCCTTACATCAGCAGCTTCTAAAATATGCACTCGAATACACCAGAGAAAACCAGTAGAAGTTTCTAACAAAGCTCATTACAAACCCTTTTAAACATTACCTATATTTGAACTTGATTTCTTATATGGCAGGGATTTGCTTCTGTTAAACTCTTAATCAAACTAAAGGAAATGGGTAAATCACAAAAACCTCTAAAACAGGTAATCGAAGCAAGAGCCTTAAAACCGAAGAAACTCACAAAAGTTAACCCTAAGGTTTTAGTCTCATTTGACCACCTATCACATTTTTTTGACACTTCAGGGACTTTTTTTTTAAAAAAAAGCAAGGCCATGCAAGGTTGTACAATGATGTGTATAAAGACAGTCTCAAAGCTGAGTTTGTTAGCAGTGTTCACATTTAAAGGAAAAGAAATAAGAAAAGTGTTTTGTCCTGATGGAAGAGCTCTTTGCATAGCGTTGCCTAGCTTCAGCTATCAACAAGTCAAGGTTTTCTTTATTCATTAAAACAGTATTTGGGGGCATTTTACTCTGCGTAAAATGCTCAAATTGCTCCTTATGAGGTCACAAATACTCACACAAAATTGTGTAATAGCACATAGATTAGAAACAGTCCTCCTGTTTCATGAACTCCATTTTTTGTCATTAATGAAATTCTTCCTTACTCTATGTACAAGTATTCAGTTTAGTCTACTGTTAAGAATAATAAAGTCTAAAAGAGGCAAATACCTCTTGACAGCCTATTTCGCAGTGTATCAATTTTCACTGTTAAATAATTACTTTGAAATTTTATTTAATTCTGCTATCCGTTTCTGGAATCCAAATTTCCTTCTCTAACTTCAAATTAGTCCTGGCCAATCAATTTTACTGTAAGCAAAGTCACTTTGGGCTCTGATGTGCTTCTTGCACAATACCTTTGTGTTCACGTCACATTGCAGTACAGTTCTTACACTCTTACCAGTGTGCCACAAGCAATCATCTAAGTATCTTCAGACTCATCATGGACCTTATATCCATAACAGAAGCTTCTATTTTTTCTCTTTATTTATTAATTTTATAAATTGGATGCTCACTTTGCTCTAGAAAACTTCAGCCTCTTTGTTACATGACCACAGAAGTATCAATATAGTAAAAGACACTTCTTTTTTTTACTGGGATCATATTTTGCTTTAGCAAAGCTTAATTTACTGCTTAAAAGAATGAGGGAGATGGCTTTGCTATTTCATCTTTTAACTAAAACGGCCAAAAGATAACAGGCCTTGCTCTGCTTTTGATCACCAGCACTGGACCTGGATGGCCCAACTGTGCCAAGCCACCCCTGCCAACAGATGCCACCAGCCTGGTGCTGGGATCCCCCCTCGCAGGAGTACGTCCCTCCAGAGGAACGGGTCATTCAGCCTCCACAGCCATGCCTGCCTGGTTTCTGCTCGTCATGGTATAAAAGCACTGGTGGGAGGGTGCTGTGCACGTACCGTGAGACTTGCAGCCAAGGCCAGCCAGGGGCTGAGCGGGGCTCTGAATGCCTGGCATCATCAGATGCTGCGCAGCAACTCCCCCAGCGCGCTTTTTTTTTAAATGGTAAGTGAAAAGCAGCTCAGTGCCCTACAAACTCTGGGGAACTTCTGCCACATATGCAGGAGCAGAAGTGTAATAAAAATGACTGAATTCCTCTCTGGAGAAAGGGACAGGATTCAGAGAAGCTGCAGGCTGCTGTGGTCTCATGGGCACTACTGTTTGGTAGAGGGAATAAAACTCAGATACAAAAGACCAAACCACCCCTCATAATCCTGTCCTAGTGCTTCTAGGAGGGGAGGCACCAGCTCCCAACAAATGAGCAATGAAAGCACATCACCGGTCCCACGTGGAAACACTGCTGCTTTCCAGAAAGGTCTTGCTGCAGTCTTCAGCAGAAGTAGGATCAAGCCCATCAGGTGTAAACTCCTCAGAATATTGGTAACCACAAGACATCCCCTAATTCATGTTGCACAAATCACATTCCCTTTCCAGTAATCATAAATTGTGAAAGCAAATGAAAGTACTTTTAAAAGTTCATGGGCTTTCTTCTTACATCAGTCTTCAAAAATACTTTGATTTTTTTTAAACATTAAAAGCCAATCAAATAGATATTAGAAGAGGAAAATATTTGGAGTTGAGTTATAATCAAATGTCCTTGATGGAAAGAGTTAGTGTTTTTAATATGAATTTTTCTCTTGCTTTTAGCGCTGAATTCAGGATTCAATCAAACAGAAAATAAAATGCAAGTTCCCTATTACTTCCCCAGAGCCCTTAGTTAAAAAGAAACAGCCTTTCATATTTACTAGAATATAAAAGTAGCCAAGCTAGATACATACATAACTTGCCAGCGCTTTACCAAGCCGTAGTTTCGTTCATGTAGCACAGCAAGGATACATTTGCCCAGTCTGTGTGCCCACCACTAAGTAAGTGGCACATTAATGAGGTGCTTTGCCCAGGATTTTGCCCATGCCTGCAGCACTGCCTCTGCATACAGAAGGTGGCTGATGTTGATATCATCGCCTTATCCGTTTTTGCAGAAACATCTATTAGGCAAGCAGAGGGGACAACATATTAAAACTTTCCACAGCCACCTTTAGCTATCTGGAACAAGATAGGAGACAGCGCATTAGAGTTTGCAAATTTAATAACCTATTCAGCAGGCACGATATTTAATCGGCACGGAAATGATTGCTTTTGCTGTGACTGGGAGACTGAAGCCTGTCAGTACAAGGTTTTGTCAACAAAAAGGAGGAGTCATTAGGAAAGTTTCCTTAAATCCTGCCCCCTTGCTTAGAGTAACTAAAAGGGTGCATTTATACGTGCTTTTGGTGCCAAGGCAGAGGAGTAAATGGAAGCAACCAGCAACACACAGAGGCTCCAGCCTTTGGGCTGAATGCAGCTCCTGTTTTTGCTGGATATCCCCTGCAGCATTAGCAGGGCCCTCTTCCTAGGGTCAGCTCCTTGCCCCAGGTCCTCTCCCCATTCCTGCAACCCTCTCCTGCTCTGCCCACACCAGCACCTTCTGCCTACTGCCCCTTCGCCACCTCCACAACAGGAGAAACAAAGGTCACCATGCCCCATAGGGAACCAAATGGAGCTCTGTGCCAGGAGGAACCAGCTCCAGGAGCTGCTGCTCAATGCCAATGGGAGTATGGACCTAATGCAGCAAGCCAGCTCCTGGTCCTGGGCTCCAAGCAATTGCACTTGTTGCTTGCTGCTGGGGCAATTACAACTCTCGCATCTATGAAAGTGTAAGCATATTAACACCCATCCATACCTGTTACCTGAGAGATCTGCTAACATTTAACTTACCCCACTATTTATATCGCTGCTTAATTAGGCCCCAAGGGTGACGTTTAATCTAATTTATACCAGAGCTCGTTCAGGTTTACTCCAGCGTAAGCAAGGTGAGAAGCTGCACAACATGCCCAACACAAACATTTCTGTTTTCCATATTTGT
This sequence comes from Oxyura jamaicensis, assembly GCF_011077185.1. Classification (NCBI taxonomy): domain Eukaryota; kingdom Metazoa; phylum Chordata; class Aves; order Anseriformes; family Anatidae; genus Oxyura; species Oxyura jamaicensis. The sequence goes on along the minus strand of NC_048899.1, from coordinate 33,290,769 downwards.
AGTTGCCAAAGTTTTCCATGGATTTAGTTCAGCAATGTTTTAAAATAGATTTTCTCTATGGACTCTTGATTCACTGTTTCGCAGTGCAGTTTATAACCTGCTGGCTTAACCTAGAAAAACTACAGGTACGGGGCACTGCAACGCCACAACCACAGGACCACTGAGGCAAGGGATAAGTTATCCCACGCTGAGTGCTGCCAGACTGATGCTGGTGTCAGGTTGGCCCCAGCTCATCTGCAGCCCAGGCAACCAGTCCTGGTATAGACAGGAGCTCCCTCCTGGCCTCCTGCTAGGGACTGACCCAAGAAATAAACTCTCACCTGATCTGAGCTCACTTTAGGTGTGATCCTCAACGCACACAGCTTTGAGAGAGATCAGAGCCCTGCCTCCTCTCCACCTGTGTTTTGCCTGGGGCAGATCAGCACTGCCACAGGAAAAGCAGGAGGATCTGCCACCTCCCTTCATCCCGAGCACGCTCCTCTGTAAGGCACTGCCAAAGCTGCGTGATATCCCTCAGCCTGCTGCCGTGACACTGGTCTGCCAGCTGGGAGGACGAGGTCAGGTGTTTGGCATGTTCTGTCCCTGCATCTGAGAAAAGCATTCTCTGCCCAGCACACCTGATAATCTGTTGAGCAGACAAGCTGGAGGCCGGTGAGTCTCCTCAAAACCAACTTGGTGGCATGCCCCATGATACATTGCACATAACCCGTCTGCTTATCCCACCACTCTTTACGGAAGACGAATGAAAAGCTGAAACAATAGAATCCCTCATTGCTTACAGCACCCTTCATCACCAGCAAAACCTGCTCTGCTAACAGCGGAAGACAAATGAGATTATTTCAAGTCCACAGGCATAAGTTATGACTATAAATGCTACAGAACATGCTACTTCACACTGTCCCCTTGACACGTGGTCAAGGAAGCAAACTGCATGTACACAGGGAGACAAAGAGGATAACAGCATTTTCAGTCCTGCCCTCAGCAAATAACACTTGGCTCATATATATATTTATTTATTTAAAGACCCTGCCAGGCAAGATCCCTGATTTCTGGTCAAATTTCTCCTCATTTCTCAATACCTGTACAATTAAAATTAAAGCAGTGTCCCACTTTACAGCATTGCAGCCCTGGAGTTCCACATTTTTCAAAATGTTCTCTCCATGAAGCCCAAAACACACGGCTTTCTGAGATCATTCCCATTATCATTTTTCAAAGCTTGCCTCTGGGTTGGTTTGGGGGGGCTTTATTTGTCTCTAAGTCCCATGTTGAAGTGCTGAGGGGTACAATAAGAATAGGTGTACGCTGTTAATATTGCGACTTCTCTCTGATTTATTTGAAAAACAGCAGAAAGTCTAAAATGAGTAAAGACTGTAGTTTTCCTCCTCATTAAACTTCTTCTCATCCATGCATAAACACCTAATTCTCCACTGAGTTTCCCAGAGTATAAAAGTAGTTTGAGAAAGAAATCCAGACAGCGTCTTACTTAAATTCTGTTTTATGAAAACACGGTCGAGTTTCTGCAGCAGGGCAGCCGCAGAAATAGCAGCTGCCCTTGCAGTGCTCGCAGCAAGGTTCCTCGGCTGGAAGCTACCCCAGAGGTGATGCCAGCAGAGAAGCAAGGTGAACAATAACCTCAGGAACCCTCAACTTCTCTGCCTGCTGTTTCATAGCAATCAAACCCAACTACACAGTGCAAGAGACACCTGGACTTGGAAGGGACATTTACAGAAGTTAAATGGGGAGCAGGGAGCTGAGGACAGTGAGGAGGTTTTTTGCCCCCATGCATGCCAAGAAGTTGGGCTGCAGGTTAGGAGGGATCGCTAAAAGCCTTTGCAGGGCAGCTTCCTATCACTGATTGCCATGAGAGAAGGTGAAGGAGGCACAAAAACATGCCAGCAAGTGCAGGGAGATGCCACCAAGCCAAAGCACCAGGATAGGAGTGTACAGAGCACCAAGGCTCCCCAGTTCAAATTCATGAGCCCACCATACCAAGCACCCTGCCACACAAAGACACCAGTGGGGCTGGCTCCCAGCCTAGCAGAAATGATTTATAAGATCACTGCATAAGTACAAGCTTCAATTTTTTTCTTAAAAATAATAAAAAAAATAAGAAACACATATCTGGATTTTTTTTCCTTCACACACCTGCTGTAAAGTTGTTGGCTTTTTTTCTGTTTTAAAGATGAACAGCAAAATCATGAAGAAGACATATTTCAATTCTCACAGCCATGTTAAACGTAACTTTCTGTACCTAATGTGCATCCAGCAGCACGCAGTCCAGGTTTGATGTGAAACGTAGAACGAGCAGCAGCCGGCATGGTCCAAATGTTGAGGCTGTGGCCACCATCTCGGGCTCCCCATGACTACACCAACTGCTCAAGCCTTGCTCTCACACCTAATGGTAGTAGCTAAAACTTCGGCTCTGGGACTCCAAGTTGCCTGCTTACCTTATGTCAATAATCTCAGCCCAGGTTTTGTCATCTAAGTTTTGCTGCAAACTTTAAAAGCAACAAAATACCAGCAGTCTCAGACCCGCGTTTGGATCTATATTTAAATAATGGGAGATCAATTTCTCCCCTCTCCTGAGGATCAGTCATTAACCTTCTCACCAATGGTTCAGCATTCGCTCAGCACGGCTAGCACAGAAGATGTTAACAGCCATGGTGGTTTTGTGTTAAAGGTTAATCACTTCCATTTCTTTTTTTTTTTTTTTTAAAGGAGAGATAAAGATCTATTGGACTGCTCATTGCACCTCTCTCAAAACAGAGGTGAGATCGCTGACCAAAACCTTTGGTTAATCACCTGAAGGAATGAAAATGCAGGGAGTTTTTGCATTATTAATGAAAATCTAGGTAATTAGATAAGTAATAGCCTTATTCTGTTGTATAAGGCAGTTAAAGTTGCTTATAAAGCTTCCTTGCAGACCACATTTCAAGCCAAATTAAAACAACTTTCCTAATTATGAATAGTCTTGCCTTATGCACAGGAGAGTTGCCGAGTGCATCCATGACTGTCATTAAAACTGAACTGAAATGGCTTATTTCATGCAGCAACTTTTTATGTGCTGCCTGATTATGAAGGTTACATTCCTCACATATATTTTACATCAAAAACGTGAGAGATGCACCTCACTGCAGCTTCAGATCCAAAATCCTCAACTGAATTCCAGAATTTTAACCCAAGCCCCAGGTCTGAATGAAGCCAGAAAGAGTTGATTTGAAGCCAAGCATCCCTCATTCTAAGTCGAGCCCCACGCTCACCATACTGGCTACTGGCTCTCTGCTGAGTCACCAGAAATCCCACCATGAACATGAAAAGTTATTGAAGAACTTCAAGTCCAGAATATTTCATTAAGCTGTCTCTGTCACAACCGTAGTTTTCTGGTAAGTAATATTTTGCATGAGGATGTTGGAAAAAGCTGTAGGCATTCCAACAACGGACGCTGTCCCTACGGATGTATTTATGCAATTCAGAAAAGCGAAGGAAGGATACACAGGGCAGCTATTGTAAATTCAGAGGAAGAACTGCAACTCACTTTGCAATACAAAACATCTTCATAAAGTGACAGACCTTTCAACACTGTGTTACGGAAATAAATATGAATCTTCGGTAACCTTTCCCAGTTAGTGAACTTCAGCTTCCCATATCAGGGCTGAGCATAATAAGTTTCAACCCAGTGTCTGAACTGAAGCATTTCCCTTTCTGTCCTGCATACGACAGGCGAGACCCTACAAGCGGGTCTCCCAGGTCTGTGCTACATGCCCCATACGGCCTTGTTCATTAAACGTGCCGTATAGCTTCAACTATCAAAACAATCATGGCGTGCACACATTGATGATATTCAGACATGATATACCTGAAGCTTGGTTAAAAAAAGTGCAAAACCGGTACGTGAAGTGCACTCAAACTCACTGGTCTTTAAGATGCAGCATTTTAGGCAGCTCTCATTGACACTCTTAGCTCAGAAAAGACCAACAAACAGAATAATAAAACTATTAAATGTCAGGCTGCAGTGCACTGGCAGAATTTATAGCATGCCAGAACACCTGCACAGCATAATGTTCACTTCTAGTAGGTCTTTCTACTCCTTTTTTAAAAAACACAAATTCACAACTTGTAGAGGTGCAGATTTATGGTATTACAATGAAATCAGGAATTCTCCTTACATTTCATTAATTCAATCACAAATTTTACTACAACAGTAATAAAACACAGCTCCACATGGAAAAAAAAAATATGGCTAATATATTCAAGGAACATAAAGGAAGAACTACCTGCGTTTCTCCAAGTTCAGTCACCCCCAGAGAAATTTCATCCAGAAGACCACAAAACATCTATTCTGCCTAATTCCTCAGACTCTACAGTCAGCGTTACACATCCAGTAATGAAGTCTAGAATAAAAACAAAATAGCCAGGATGGCAGCATGACACAGAAATACAGAAGAGCAGATCTGGGCAGCGTCTCTGTTAGGTCAAACACCCAGATGGATCCTTGGAAGTGAACAGCTCCATGGGCTACAGAAAAAAAAGCCAAAAAAGTCTCATCTCTTTGATCAAGACAAACATGCTTTCCATTCCTTGTATCCAATAATTTGATTAACCCAAGCACATTGGTGAGACACGTGCAGATTTAGCATGACCTAGCTTTAACATGTAGTGGAAATAAAACCAAAAAACTCTGGATTACATAGAACAGAAGGTGTATACCACACAGTGAAACTCCGTGGGATACAGCAGTGGGTACAAAGACTCCAGACACTTCAGGACTCCTCTCATTTGTGGTTTAAACCCCCCTTTTCAGGCTAAAATTATTTTTGACAATGTGTGTCCAGGTGAACTGACACCAAATTATCATTCATTTTGACACCTAAGGGTGATCTTCCCTCCTCCTTGCCATTTATTTATGGAGGGGCAGGAGCATGAGTGATCAGAGCAGAACCATCACATCACCTCTCTATGAGAACTGGAAGAACACATTGCACGTGGAGCTCCCACCACACTCATTTCTCAAAGCATCTTAGAAACAACTCTGGGGTTCATAACAAAATTGTTGTCCCCATGTTATGGACAAGTGTCCACGACTGAGATATTTAAGCAGTCTACCTCAGTAATACCACACCAAACCCCAGGTGTTGTGCCAACTGATATTCCAACGCTGTCTTTCAATGCTAGTAAACTTTTAAATTTTTTTAAGGTATTACAGACCCATAAGACTTCAAAGGCTGCTCCAGTATTTCCATGTCTGCAGTGCTGCCTTCACATACATTATACTTCAGTTATCTGTGCCTAAGTAGAATATCTGGAGTGTTGAAAATGGACAACTATAAAGGCCAGTTCTACGTCTCTTCTAATCAACGACCCTGTAAATCCAAGCGAAAGTACACCGTGCTACTTCTGTCTTTGCATTTTCTCCTCAAAGCACAGGGAGCATTTCATACACCAAGAGCATTTTTACTTTCTCTTAGCAATTATCTGCTTCAAAGTCGTCTGTAAAATCAACAACAACAAAAAATGTATCAACCCAAATAATTTTGATTTGTATTGTTTTAATGCCAGTTTTGATATGGACTCGCTGCATACAAAGAGAGTTCAAATAGTCCATTCCCTGCTTTCCCCCATGTGCCTTACAGCCTCTACAAAAATCATGGACTTCAAAGAGCCAAAAGTCAGAAACAGGTCTTCTTGTACATACAAGTGGCTCAGAAGAGCCCTGGTATAGCCACACGATAACCAGGTGTCATTTCTCAGGACCAACTCTGGTGGTAACACAAAGACTGTTCTTTAAGCCACTTACTTCCTTTCAGCTCCCTTAGGAAGGAGGTCACTTCACTGCCCCAGAAATGGTCAGTGAGTGCAAATGCAGGGCTTTAGCATTTCCCCACTACTTTATTGCAGTACAGCTGGGCAATTAAATATTTAATACAGAAATCCTCAATATTTAATAACAGACAAATAGCATTCTTTAGCATTTTCACTGAATTTGAAAACAACTTCTCCCATTGTACCTGTACGCGGGCACTCAATATGACAGTTGTAGATGTGTGTACAGCTATTAGAAGTTTGTTCATGACAATGTTACAATGAATTAACGTATTGTGAATGACTGCTGCACATTACAGATTCATTATTACAGCCAAGAAGTGAAATAAATCATTTTATCATTACTTCATCAAGTAATGAGGGGAAATTTACTTGACTTCAGAAAAAAAATGCAAGAATTTTGAAGCAACGTTAAAGATGCAATATTGCAATAGCACATTTTAAATCACAGTTATTACTTAAAGGAATTTAAATACTTATTAAATAACTGAACCTCCACATAAATGTGGTCATGTCATGTCTAGCAATGACTGTTTTGAGGCTCCTGCTGATTTCAATGACAGTACCCACCAATGATAGTATTCTGGAAAGTTGGACTCTGCCTTACTACAAGCCAAGGTGAGAATGATCAAATCTTCAGATCACTGCAGAAACAAGGAAGCAATTTTTTTTCCATCACACCCCTCATGCAAGTGATTTCTAATGAGGTCTCACTTCCTTTTAAAATACAGAAAAATAAAAGCAATGGGCCAGAAGAGAAGATTTTGCATTAGTGTCTCCTCACATCTGGGCTCTCAGGAGCTAATCAGCTAAAGTTTCAAGAGTCCCTTTCTACTTTCCGCTATTTGAAGTCAACTGTCATAATCAACATCTTTCTGAATTTCATCCCAGTCACTACCTACCTGCACTCCCACGTGCTCGGTGCTGTATGTGGCAATGGATTCCATCAGAACGATGGTAGCCTCCACCACGCAAAGCTTTTGTGTTACAGACTGAAGCCGTTAAGTGTCAGAATTCTCTGCTCATGGGCAAACTATCTCCCAAAACCTATGATTATGCAAAAAGCAGTCAGGAATCCATCATATTTCCACCCTGAATTATCCATTTCATAGCTGCTCCACCATCCAGAATAAGATTCTGAGGATGATTACCTGAACCTTTGTCATCTTCAGGAAAAGAAAATTTAAAATATTGCTAGAGGCAACATGCTCTTAATTCCATAACTATAACCAGACACATTGGGAGAGGGAAGAAAAAAATAGAAATTATCTGCAATTAAGATATCTGTTTTCCCACATATATTTCAATTATTTACATAAGCCTAAACAAATGAAAGTGACACAGATATGGAGCTTTATAAATCCCAGGTCTTCTAGTTTAAAGACAAACTCGCAGTCCACTCAGTTTTTGCTGTTTCCACACGTTCACATGATATTTCTACTTTTGGTATTTAACCCACTATGAGAGGTTCATCTCTAACTAGAATGACAGCCAAGACACCTGCAAACTGAACTACCAAGTAGTCAACAAGAAGCTTGAAAACATCTTTTCAGATCATAGACCAACTATCTGCTTTGAATTCAACCTAGACGTCAAAGTAGATATTAATTTTTTATATGAAAGATACATCAAATAACATTAGTGAAACCATCATCATCATCTGGTAGGGTATTACCCTTGGTCATTGCCAGGTTGTTTTGAGAAAGGAAACCCTGTTGGGGGTTACTGGGATGGAGCTGGGACAGAGTTATACAGGATGAGTAGGGACAGTTTGAAGATGGCTCTAGGTCTTCACCAGCAGCTGTTGTGGTTGCTTCTCGGCACCAATCCTTGGGAGAGGCAAGGAAGAGCAGGTAAGACAGCAGCACCTTGTGGCCAGAAGAAACCACGGCAGTGGCAGCTCCCTTCCAACCCCCAGGGAGGGATGAGCCCCCACTTTCATCTCCTGCAGGTCGCAAAGCAGCCAGGCGTGCGGCTACAGCAGCTGACACAAGACACCACTGCCAACACTGAGCCTCAGTTCCCTTATACCCAGCTGCTCCTCCTGGCTACTGTATCTGTACTTTACCTTTCTTCTTTTCTTACATTATTTCAAACAAGAAAAATCTTGAAACGTGTGTAAAAACAAAGAGCTTAAATCCAATCTGGTGAATGATAGATACTTCTGCAAACACATCAACTGTGTTGCCCCAAATGGGCACAGGTGTGAGACAAAAGTTCCTGAGTGAAAGCACTCACCTCTGCTACTGCTTCATAAACAAAGCATTGATTTCACACACATGAACTAGAAAACTTACTCATAATTAAAACTTAAAGGCTTTGAGTAAAAATAGGAACAGAAATGATTGCCTTATAAGCCAATATATTGTTGATACTGGTATTTGATAAGCCTTTTCTTCCCCTTTCTCCCCTTAACATGCTGAAACTACAGAAATAAATACTGATTTTAATAAGAGTTAACATTTACACAGGGATTTCTGGCTACTGTCTATGACCACCTGCCTTAGTGGATATGAAGACCAATCTTCTACACTGCTGAGTAGCTCTCATTTTCTTCTATATAATCAAAAATATTATTTAATCTCCAGAGTCCTATATTGCACTTACCATACAACCATTGCTCTTTCTATTAAAGGAAAGCAAGGCCAAACAAATATTCCCAACACTTGGTGGAGAGGTTTTCAATAATCCTGAGCTCCCCAAGGGAGCTATTCCACGAGTAGCTCACTAACACATTGCATCTCCCACACAAACAAGCCTCTTACCGAAGATGCTCAGATTCTCAAGTTCAAAGTCACGCAGACATTTAAATTCTCTTCACTACCTCATAGGTTCCTTTAAATGATTTCATAACCTGCTTCAAAAACACGTTAAGAATTCAGGTGGCATTTATTCCATCCTGGGCATTTATGGCAAGTTTTCTAGTTGGTTTTAAGCAGACTAACATTATCTGTACCTACAACGTGGTGTGCCACTCTTGTTGCCAAGTAGTTATACATGCAATTGCTTCTGCAGAGCTGAAACTTCTTTCCTGTAAATACATTATACATTATTTAATACTATATATTGATATCAAAGTAGCTATATATAGTACCCTTATAAATATATTATTAACTTGCTGCTTTACAAGTGCTGGCTTCAGTTCATTCTCCTCTCTACATCTGCTGCCACTCCAGCGCTGCAGTGGTCAAATCAAGTTGTACCAAGCGACAACCAGAAAGAAGTTCGAGTGGAAACATCAGTACAGCCACTTGAGTCAGGTAATCAACGGCTACAAGAAGTCAGTACATCTCTGTGAAACAATACGAGTTTATAAGAGCAGACTTTTAACTTGCAAAAATCACGTATTAGATCTTCAGCTTGATGTGAAGCCCAGTCTTGCTTCAAACACTTTGCATCTAAAAAAAAAAAATAGCGAAGCAGGGGAAGTGATGGCAAATTAAACACAGTAACAATGGGCACCTATTAAACACAACGTGCAAATTCAGTCGTATCCAATGTTATCACAGCTCATTTGTTCTAACTTGTTCGATATATTTATGTTTTAATGGAATAATTGCTCATTATTTGGTGAATAAATTTTGGTGTACATGAACATGCATACATATAGAGAAGCTAAACATGCACAGAAAAAATTTTGGACAAATCTTCAGCTCTTGCAGCTCATCACAGTGCCCACATACGCCCATTTCCAGCAGCTCAGGATGTGGCTGTCTGTGCCACATCGACGCAGCTCCAAGAAGAACCAGGCTCCTTCAGGGAGCGCTGACTGATGGAATCAGACACCGGCAGAATACCCAGCGCAAAACACTAACAATTACTTTGCAGCAAAAACACAACATAGAGACATAAAAGAGCTAAACAGGTTAGAGACACTCTGTTGAACATCATGCACTGAGAGCAGCCTCCCTTGCAGGATCCTGATCTGTTCACTACCCAGAGCACCCCTAGCTGAGCTGGAATTGCTCCAAGTGTATTCCACAGATCACACAGAATATTCTTTTTTTTTTCCCCTAATCAGAAAAACAGAAATATTTCCTTGTTGTTATTTCAACAGAACAGAATTTCAGAGTTATTCTGATAAGCAAAAAACTACAGCACACAGTCAGAAAATGCCCTTCTTTGATTTTCTTACTTGCCCACACTATGATGCTGGCTGTATTTTTGAAACTGGAACTACTACTGAAAAAAATCTTTCAAGGCTAGTCAGATGAAACACCTTTCTAATGTAAAAACATTTCCCTCATAGCAACAATAACTTCAGACCATCCCAGCTGGGGCAATTTCAAAGTGAGCAGACTACCACAGCTGAAGACCCACAGACAGTAACAGGGGGAGAAACAAGGATAAAAGACCATCCCAATTTTCCTTTCATTTGCTATCAATTGTCCCCGTAGTTTCATCTACCTTGGGAAAATTTCTTACTACCTTGAAAGCACATTTAATTTTGGAACAATTATAAAAGTCTGAAATTTGTTCAATTTTTAAAAGTGGATGTTTTTAAAAGTTTTTTTTCTTGTTGTTGTTTGTTTGTTTTTAATAAGATGAAATGTTTTGTACCTTCACACTAACAGGGCTTTCTCATTCCCTGAAATTATTGAAAGGTTACACAAAATATTCGAGCTAACTTTGAAACCCAGCCAGGCAGAAGTACATACGCTTCGGTCTTCTCTTCACAGGAACACTGACATGCGTGAGAGCAACAGCATCTTTTCTGGAGTCTGAGGCATAGAAATCAGAACTGCATGGAGGACTTAATCATTTCGAGTGCTTTTTAATACTAACATACAGAGGTCAGCACAAGTCACATCACGGTACACTTGGGTTTTGTTACTCAGTACCACGAAGGATTTGAGCGTTATCAAACCATGGGCTATGGCACAGACAGGACATGGCATCAGATGAAGGCTTTCTATACCTTCAAAAGAAAATCAATATTGTATTAAACTTTTGAAGAGATCTTAAAGAGTCCTTATTTGGTCTTATATCCAATTTTTCTGCAGAGGTGTCAAAGGCCTTTGCAAACATACACTTTTTTTGAAAAACCTCCATTAGCATTTATGACTCCACCTGAGAGACACACCAAGGAGCCTGACGTTCTGTCCCTGAGCACTTCCAGATGCCAGGGAAGTTGAACAACATTGAATATGATATCAGGTCTCCCCCCTCACCCCCCCACCCCCGAAAAAAAAAAAATAATAATAATCAATTTTAACACAGGACAAAGAGAAAAGAAAAGAGGAAGAGAGAAAAAAATCCAGCACAAAGACCATTTCTACATGGTAAATATAAAGTTGTTTGCCTGCAAACCAGTGACACAAGTCTTGGCTCCAGAACTCATAAGCTCAGTCCTTTTAGACCACTTTAACTCTGTTTTAAACCAGCAAAGACTGCCTTCCAGTGCTGCAAAATCGAATCAATCACTGATTGACTAGTCAGAAGGTACTGATTTATAGCGTGCCTGAACTGACCTGAAGGAAGTGACAGCTCTGGCTAGAAGACAGGATCAGTGAAACCAAAGATTAAGCTTTTTTCAGTAGAAACTACCTACCAGATACTTTCCACAAGCAAGCTAAGGCTGTGATTCTACAAACTACTCTCTCTCTCTCTATATATATATATATATAAATCTGGAATATGAAAGTAATAATATTGAAAGCTGGAAACAGACTCTACTCAAGGTTTTTCATTTTCACTAAAGACTAAAGTTATTTCAAAGTATGTTGATTTTCAGAGTCATATTTCTATGATACAAGAGAAACAGGAAGGTGTCTGAAATACAGTTTATTTCCAGATAGTGCCTCTAGAGCAGGAAATATATTTAAAGCTAAATACAAAACCATTCACACTTAAATCAACAAGAAGCCTTACACTGACTTGAACTGGTTTCAAAACTTGCACGTTTTATATTTTCTCTTTTGGCTGCATCCATACGAAGAGGTGATGAGGGCAAAAAGGGCACAGAGACTGAGAACACGTTAGAGGTGTTGCAAGCTCAAGCAGCAAGATGTTTTCCCTCATGGTTGTACTTCATACACTCTTGTCCTACACAAACTAAACTTTACTATCACTTGTAGTTTGAATAAGGATAACCACGTAGTGTAACATTCTTAGAGTACATATGGTTGGGCTCAACCATGCCAGGTGAGGTAACTGTTACTACACCATGGTCTCAGGCAAGAACCATTAACATGCAACAAAACATTTTAGATACAAGTATCTACTACCAGAGTTTATCACTTGTATCCTAGTTAGTATGCAGCATGATACAAGACTCACTAGAGGTGATACCTTGCACTGGGTTAATCAACAAGTCATCAAAGAGATGGAGGAGAAGGGTTTTAGCCTCCACTGAAGCATGGAGTAATTAAATAGTGAATTAAATATAGGAAGTGATGTACATTTGGATTTCCAATGAAATAAAGCAATGCCTACTTTAATTAAGGAGACTGGTCACACTAACCCCTGAATAATAAACTAGATTTTGATTAAAAGGTTAATCTGTCTACGTATCTTGTCAGACCTCAGAAGAGAGACTGACCATAAGTGCAAGCATACTTATGAAAACTCTCCAATTAACACTATCAGAAGCATCAGGAATGCAAGAAATCAAAACACTTGACCACCAAGAAATGCTCCAGAATATCAGGTAGAAAGAGGGAGATAGAAATCTTTCCAGTTTAACCTTCGTAAATATGCAAGTAAAAGAAGGCTTTATTGCATTTTTTCCATCTGCAATTTTACTTTTGAATTTTGTAAATAAATATTTTGAATTTTTGAATTTTGATTTTTGTAAATTTTTGAATTTTGTAAATAAATAACTATTTGCATTTGGCAATAACTGTTTTGAAGGAAGTGTGATTTTGAGTTACCTGGATAAAAACAAGCTTTTCCCTTTCAGAAACATGGCAAATCTGTTGAGCAAGGGCAGTTGTGAGCTAGCAGCAAGTACCCGAGCTTGGCCACAAGTTTTCCAGGGCATGCTAAGACTGAACATATTCCCCAAATTTCCTCCAGCAAGGCCAGAGGATTACTCACAATCTAAGGATCAGGATAAGCAGAGAAGTGTTGGTAACCAGAAAAGTTCTGTTATACAAAACAAAATATTGGAGAGCACATTTGACTCCCAAGCATCCCCAGGGAATTTGTTACCTGTATCCACCATCTTGCTGGAGATCTGTACCAGCAGTGGTTCCCTGTTTTTTTTCCAACCTCTTCAAACGCTTCGTTTTGTCTAAGATCCTTCTAGAAGTCAAACATCTCACTTCCTCCATAAAGTGGTTGCAATGTTAGAAACAAGCAATGGCTACTTTTCCCCTACCCTACAAATCTAGCCCTCGATCTTAATTCAAGGTTTCCTACCAGCAGCTCTTTTGGAAAATTAAAACATTCTGTGATGTGCATTACTTCCGCTGGTTAGGACTGGTCTCCCATAGGAGGAAATAATGGAAGCTATAGAACTCCATATATCTTAAACTGCTTCCTACAAAGTAATTTTTCTCAGTCATAACCTTCATCATTAAAAAAAAAAAAAAAAAAAAAAAAGAGGAAAAAGAAAGAGTCCCCACCAGCCTCACTCCAATCTCTATGGAGAAGTATAATGTAAAAACATATATTTCCCATTCAAATACATCAAGAGATCACGGTCTACACTTCTCACAATTACTCAAGGATTTTAATATGACACTCATAACAAACACTTTCTGCTTTTCTCTTCATTTTTCTTTTCTAAACTCTCAAACATCACCACCGCATCTATCACAGAACAAAGACTCCTAGTCGCAATAAGTCACGAAGCTCCCCAGAGCTAAACTTCTTTAAGCCAGCACAGGCTCCGTGTAAGGAGTTCAAACCCTGCTCCCAACCTTTCAAGAACCCGACACCAACCTGCTCTGTTGTTCAGCAATCTGCGCATCTCTCGAGGCTGCCTGGAGAAAAAAGCCAAATCCGTAATTCTTCCCTGCAGAAGCAGATGCCGTGCTACCTCAAAGTACACGGAACTACGACAAGTATACGACTCTCCACTGAAGAGCATATGTACAGATAACTTGAAATATTCTGATACAGGCTTTAGGGAGATCAAGAGCAGCTCCGAGGATGGAAAGGAACCAAACATTCCTATTATCTTCTTTCCCATTCTGCTAACTCGGTATATTTTCCTTGAATGCACTGCTGTATGACAAATGAGAATCCGTCCAAATCTTCTCTAAAAGCACGCAAAGCATGCAAAGCATTATATAAAGCACAAAAATAGCCTAACAAGTAGAAACAATAAGAACTTCCTAGCAAATACCGTACAGTCACTCAAAGTTCAACTACATTAACCTTTGTTTTGTGCAAAAGAAAAACTCCGCCCATAGAAGTCTGAATACTCACTTCTACTCCGATGGCACACAGGCTACTTACTGTGAGACGTACTAGATATAAGAACAATAACAAAGCATCTCTCTGGGAATCAAGGTCAGCTTCAAGAAGTTATCTGAAGTCCAAGCAACTTCAAATGTGCTCAAGTGCTCTTAAGTCCTTTGCTGAACTGTGTTCTGAAGGAAATCCCGATCCAGAAAAATAATGAGAATCGAGATCAAGAATTGACAAAGCAATCAGGGCATGGGAACAGCAAATGAAACTTTTTCGTCTTAGTAGGACAAACACACACAATTTTATAAATATTTACAAGCCTATCATCTAACAACTGGAGGTTAATTGTTTACTTCCTACTTCCCCAGAAAATTTAAAGGACTTTAAGAATATATAGTTAGGTTTCTCCTGTTACTTTAAAATATTATTTGGAAGGGAAACTTAAGTCTAATTTTCTGAAGTTCCTTTTCTGGATCTCAGAATTGCTCAAAAATATGGCCGAACTAGGAGAATTTGGGTTTTATTCTCTATTTTTCTCACATAACTATTTGCACAATTTTGATGAATAAACACAAAAAGAACACGGTCAAATCTCAAATAATGCTGTCACAGCAAAAATAAAAGTTTAATAATGAACTGCTAAGGCCTACCATGGTACTCGGTGCTTAAACCCAGAAGGATTTTTTTCATTTCTTAACACCCTGTCCTTGTTCAACAGCATACTAATGAAGTTAATCTAAAGGCTAAATTTCAATTATGAATCACAGAACCGCATCTCTGCTCCCTGATTGCTCGGATAATCTGAATCAAGCATTCTCCTACATGAAGCACAACGGTTGACTGCACATAAAAGTTCCCAAAACATCAAAAATATTCAGTCCAGAAGGTAAAAACTGACAAACACCTGTTTTCACATCCATTCAATAACTCCGTGGCAAAGTAATGATTTCTAATAACTTGACAGACTGCTTGCTCACTTAAAATATGCAGCACAGGTTTGAACAATAAAAGGAACAGCAAATGTTTAAATCTCCCAGGCTTGCAGCCAAGACAAAGTCTTCAGCCAGAGTAAAAAAGGGTTTCCATTTGCTAAAATAATTTAGGAAAAAATGTTTTCCTCCCGAGTACCTACAATGCGTTTGTCCCGGAACAAAACCTGAAAGAACCACCGTGGTAAAGCTGAGATCGGCGGGAGGCAGTGCACCACCTGACAATTAATATGCATGGCTACAGACCAAGATGTGTTGTTTCACAATGTGTCAGCACAGCTCAAATAAGAGCTCAAGCCATGGAACTGGAAAGAACGCAAAATATGAGTAATAACAACGACCTGGATCATTTGCTTCCAATTGCTTCTGCAAACAGAATAATGATGAATGTTCACACGAGCACCAGCCATGCTGCTATCGCGTTTGAAAGACAGATATGAAGGAAGTATTGCATCTGCTTTTATAACAAGAAGAAGAAATTGAGCAGTCTGATTTTTAACCGAGAGGACAAGGAATCAAAGGGCTGCTTGCTCCAGATGGGAGCTAAAGGAGTGAATGGAAACCAGACCATTGGCAAAGCAAGAGTTTCAACTGGTGAAAACATGAGTCAAATAAAGCTGAGCCTTCCAGATGACCTGTCAGAAGAGTTTTTACCATGCAGTGCATGTGATTTCTGGATAATGTAACAATATATATTACATATGACAACTCTGGGGTCAATTCCTCCATTTCTCATGGGGAAGAAAATCTAGAAGAATAAATGCACTGCATAACGAGCCATTATCTGACCATCTCCAGGAATTAAGACTTTGTCCTTGATTTGCAAGAAATTCATGTACAAGACCATGACAAATTCCTCCTATGTACACCCCTATCCACTCTCATCCATATGCCAAGACAGACGAGCTTGGAAGTGGAGAGATTTCCAAGACCTGCGACCACCCAACTGTACTCAAACGCAGGTCAGATGTACTCAACTACTTTTTCATTGAATAGCACAATTTTTTTTCCTCCCCTCTCCAAGTTAGACAAAAGAAGTCAAACGCACACACCCACACCTTCACAGCAGCCACTGCAAAACTTAAAGGCTCCAATAGTCCTCAACAAGAAACATTAATCCCAACAATTCTTCAGTGTTAGTTTTTCAGGATACAGGCTCAAATCGTATGCATTTTCTACTTCCAGCTTCAATCTACTATTACCATTTTTCCCTGCCTTTATCCATCAAGGACGTGTCACCCAGTGAGTAATTATCAGTACCCAGACAAAGCTCAGACTTAATAAAATTAACAAAAAATGAAAATAAATCCTTATAATTAAAAAAAAAAAAATCTTATTTTTTTCCAGATTGCCAGGATATTCACAACCTTATCTGGTTTTGCCTGCTACAACACTGATATATATGCAAAATGATTCAGAAATTACATCCTTTCAAAGCACTAAATCTTCTCATTGTCAAATACCAAAATGGGCACCTTGCTTTGTGCCTGACGGGATGCTGTGCAAGTTTTTCCTCGATGTGTTAGTCCTTAAATAAGTTGTTTCTCAGCGGTACACTCAGATTTGTCAGACCGAACAATAGGTAGGCGCACGCGCTTCGCAGTACGCTTGGTGGAAGCAGGGCAGTTGTCTTTCATGGTTCCTACAGAAATACATCTTAATTGACTAGGAGTATTACACCACAAATGAGCCAGAAAAAAAAAAAAAAGGCCAGCAATGACAGACCACTGGAAATAATCTGTTGTCTTCTGGGTAAACTGTTCAATGCTAAAACTTATTATCTATAAAAGCACCTTTTGAATCACTTTTGTTTTGCCCTGTGGAGCCTTAATGTTTCTGTTGGTAATATCACTTCTGACTTGCAGTGCTGCCCTCGTCTATAAGACTGCAAAAGGAAGGAAAGGAAGAGATGAAAACAGGGAAACACAGAACTGTTGTTATTATTAAACCTTTAAGTTACGGAGTTAATTCCAGCTAAACGCTTTTGTCTGTTGCGCTGTTCATATGGATTTTTGTTTGTTCTAGAAAGGAAATCAAATTGTTGCATCCGGGCATCAAACAACTCCGTGGTCATCTATATCCACGCCGACTGTACTTCCACTGCAAGTAATCTGTTAAGCAGCACATCCCCAGCTGGGGACTGTAATTAGGGTGCAAACTGCCATACAATCCCCTTGCCAGATTGATGAAGGAGACCTCTTACAAGGTGATCCAGAAGGCAGTGCTGAGACCATTAATCATTTATCCGGTGAGGAGAATACAAAAAGCTCTGCCATTGATAGCATTATATCGGAAAATATCTTGACAAAACTAGCACCAGAAAAATAGCAACGTTTTAATTAAAAGGTCAGACATTAGTTATAGCATAACTTTAAATATTTCAGGCAAGTTCTCACACACACACAAAAAAAAAAGTCAGATTTTCGGCAGGATTTGACACTCATATTCTGCTCCTCCTTTTAAAAGCTTGATAATGATCAGGTCACAGCTTTCTTAGCTCCGCTAGCAGCATCCCCAGATAGCAAACAATTGTAAGAGTAATCCACTGAGCCACTTTAAATGCACTGCCAGGCTGCCAGTATTTCAACCTGCAACTACTTATTTTGGGGAATCTGAATCCGCTAAAAAGGCAAATATTTTTGATAACAGGCAGTTATAGAAATGGTTAGCGCAAAAATTCAGCCTACAGTGAGCACACCAAACCCCGAACATGTGCCTCCTGTGGTCTTCTCTGACCACCCTGAGCACATAAGTCTCGATGCTGCCAAAAAAAAAAAAAAAAACATCAGCTTAATTTTTTAAACCATGCTTGATGTAAGGAAATACCTAAAATACTTAAAGTTGAGTTCAGGCTTAAATGCCTGTCTTCTTCATTCTTATTTGGCCCAATAAAGAAGCCCACACCATCCTTACTGAATTCATGAAACTATTCTGACAGATAAACAGGAAAGTGGAAAAAAAAAAATCAACTTCACTTCTGCAGTCAAAGGGTCTTGCTAGAGTCTGAAGTACTTTTCTTTTGGAAACAAGTCTTTAGCCTCCTTTAGGTACAGAACCTCACGTTTCAGTTACCTCAAACCACCCAACAAGACAGTCAGCCTCCAAACTTCCTGAGCCATGTCCACCTGCAGACCTCCACACATGTTTAACCAGAGCACAGCTGGAAGAGGAGCAGGGGAAAGGCAAGGCAGTGAGCTGCTCTCACCCTCCTCCCTTGAATTGCCAGGAAATTCATGGACTGGCCTGAGAGACTTCTGCCATTTCAAAAGCAAACAAAATCTACCCCTTAACTCTCTACCAGCCTAATAGGAAATATGTTTTCCTGTAGAACATGCAAAAGGGAGGAAACTTAAACCAAACACATCATGACACAGTCCAATAGGATTTGCTTACAAACTCTAGGAATTGCTCCACTGAAAGCAAGCTCCTATTAACTAATTCTAAAAGCCATATTGGCAAAATAATGGCAATAGCCAAATCTAAATAGTTTTCCACAGATCATCAACCAGCATATCTGAAATAAAGAAGAAGAAAAATTCTGCCACCTGTTGCTACAGAGTTAAACCAATATAAAGATTAAAAAAAAAAAAAAATCTTGTTTGCAAATCATCATATTTCCCCCACAACTCTCCTCCTTCCCTAGAGATGAGAGGATTCTTTCTAAGGACACAGGAGGGAAGAGCAGTGAGAATCTTTGCAAAAGATTCTTTTGCAAAGAGAACTGTAGAAATGATGAAGAAGTTAATTCTTTCTGCAACACAGGGAAACTTTTGATTTCCAAACCCTTGCTTGCACAAATAAGCATGCAATTAATCTATTGAATACGTTAGTTAGAGGAGGAAAGCAGAAATAGCTTCATTATCACTATACAGAGTCATACACGCAGCTGTAGAAATTCAGGTTCCTAAAAAATTATTGCCACGATGAAACACCATAATCTATTTCAATGGCAAGTTCTACCCCACATCCCCAATTCCCTGAATATTTACACGTTTCCAATATAGCCTGAACCAATGTTGGATAATTCACGTATTCTAAGCCAACATCTCTCTTTAATAATTCCATAACATTAAAGCATCAACTAGAGAGAAGAGAGCATAACTCGCAAACATGAAGATGCCAGCCTGAAGATGGAAGATCAAGCATGACATTTACTGACAGGCTGTGATAATAATATAGTGGGAGCTTTTTACAAAAAGCTAACACCATAAAAAGAAGAGGAAAAAAAAAAATACACCCAGGGAGCGGTCTCTACACTGGATGTCCCAAGGCGCTGACGGCATGTGCTGCACTACCTAATTCCTGCTGTTAGCATTTCTTGAAGCTTGATTCTGCCCATCTGTGGAATGGAATAGAAAGCATTAAACGCAGCACAGAACTGAAGTAACCCCACAACGCTTCAGCCAGTAAACACCCAGGTTAAGAGCAAATTGATCCTATTTTGGAGTAGCAAGGAGAAAAAAAATGACCCCCATTTTTGGGATCTTGCTGCGTCATCCCTTATGGGCATTAACATCGCCCTCCTCCACAAGCAAGCCCTTAAAGATTCCTATCCGTTATCTTTTAAAGGGAGCAATTAATGCTGCTGTTCAAAGTTTCTGACCTTTAGCTCTCAGTCCCAGTAGGGTTATTCAGATTTTTCTTTTTAAGTTTAGCTGAAAACAGGAACTATTTGCATCTTCCTACAGGCAGACATGCATTAATCCTAACCACAACCTGGAGTCAGTTTCAGAGAAGTAAGTCCTAAAGCTTTCACCTCCAAACACGCTCTCCTCTTCAGGACCAGATGCTTTCCGAATTCCGCTAGCATTTCCAAATTGCTTCAGTTTTGATGTTCTCCCTTCCAGAGGTATTTTAGCAAATAGCATTGAAAATGCTTTCAGAGCAGCATGAAGTTTCTCATCCCATGCTGCATTCCTCCTCCTCTGCAGGAGGATGACCATGGCTATGATTATTTTCAGTGAAGCCGCAGTGCTACGTTCAATTTCCTTTACTTCTACTGACACTGCTCCCCGCTCTATTTTCCTGCCTCCCTTTCTCTTCCTCAAAATTATATGCTCAGCTTCGCTGTTGCTTCTTTTAGTAACATTCCTAAGGAAATGTCACAAAATCAAATTAATGTAATTACTATTCACTGTCTTCATCTCATTTATACTTTAAAACCACCAACCATGGGAGGAAAACTGAGCATGTTATCTTCAGAACTGACCCACACGGGCATCTTGCGCTTTCTTTTCAAAGTATAATTGACACATGCTGTCTTTTATGAGGCAAGAATTCCCCCCCACACACACACAAAAAAAATCATACCCCATACAGTCAAAAACAAGTCATCAATTCCAACCCATCGATACTTCTGTGTTAAACATCCCTGATAGGAGAGTCGTTACAGCTCATCTGGAAGACTGACAGGCCGAGATTCCTCTAGACCCAGAGAACGGGTACTCCAGAGCCAAGAATCATCCAAATAAAAAGACAAAGTTACAGCTATGTAAACGGAGAGAGAGCCGGGCTCAGCTAGCGCTGTGCAGAGAAGAGGCAATCAACTTGACAGTAAGCGTAATTAGTGTTGTACTTCCCGTCAAGATTAGACATGATATAAGCACATATATCAGATGATTTTGATGTGATATATTACTATTGATGTGCCCAAATATATAAAACAGGGTGGAGAGTGGATGGTGTGGCTTTTGGAGGGGTGGAAGTGTATTTTTAGTTACTATTTTATGTAAAGGGAAGAAAAAAAAAGAGTATTTGACATGCCATTTCTGTCTCCATCTCATTTGTTCATTAAAGTTTCCTCTCCTTTTTAGCTTCTATTTCCATCATGATCAGAGTGACATAAAACATCCTCTTTGTTGCCGCTCACTAAAAATCGAAGCTGCATCATGTCTCTTTTTCATGTCTTTTCTCCCCTCCTTGTCATTCAGAGGTTTCAGTCCATTGGCTTTCTGCACACATTTGCAGTCCGAGTCTGTTTCTCAACACCAGCCTTCTCGTTTGGCTCTTCTTTTTCTTGTTTTCACTCACCAAAACTCCTTCCTGTCACGTATCAGCTCCAAATCGCCACCACCTCGTGTCACTCACACACCAACCCCTTCCCCTTGTCCCCATGCCAGACTCCCATCTTTCCAAACAGCCACTTTGTATGAGTAGTTTCCTATTATTTTAAGCACACATCTATTGTTCTCCTTCCCACGAACCACACGTTTACCTCACCGCTCTCTGTCAGCTCTTAAAGCTCCTCTGCATTTGTTCGTTCTTCCACCAGGTTAGCTTCAGCACAGTGGAGTGTCCCAGCCTGTATTTGTCTTGCTCACTGTGGCACACTGACCGAGCATTTGAGACTTGTTTCAGATCTCTCTGCGTTTAGCAAAATGAGACAAATTAGTGAGACGCTGCACTGACTGCTGCAAAGAAATCTGTCCCTACCCAACTCCAGCCCCAAGCTCCACAGACACACAAGACAAACCACAGCATGATCTAAACTGTCAACAGAAGCCTCAAAAAACCTTATTTGAGAGTTATTCTATCAAATACATGTTTCTAATACCTAATTTGGGCCCAATACTTGAAGAGAAGAAAGAGAATCATGCCCAACTCAACACAAGAGCAGAAATAACAGGAAGACAGGAATCCTCTAGGCTCTTAGGGCTGGACCTGAAGATTAATGGACTTCTCTGTTCAATTGCCATACTGCAAAAATAGTAAAGAGGGAAAAGAAAGAACTACTCAAACCTGACCACCACCCCTTCCCCAAAGAAAAAAAGAACTGAATGAGAACTGAATGCTTATTTTCTTTCTAGCTTTTGCTAGAAAGCAATCCTAAAGTTTTCCCTTAGAAGCTATCAAGTCTTATTCCAGAAAAACGACCACTTCACTGGGGAGAAATTTAACCTTCTGCTTATTTTTTTTTTTTATCTGCTTTTTCCAAATATTTACTTAAAACTATCGCAATGAAACCTTGCAAAACTTAGCAAGTTTCCAAATTATTTTACTACTTCAGAAATGGTGATCTCTCACTAGCAATACACTCTCCATTAACTACGATTTAGCTTGAAGCTCTGACTCTCTCAGTTTAATGCAACCTCAAACTTCTTACTAAAATACCTGAAATGGAAAAAAATAAGTATTTTTTTCCTGAAAAGTTTAAAACAACTTCACCTCAAGAAGTAAGCCTTTACCTGGACTTGTCTGTATTACTCCAGCAAACACAGAGCGTATTGCTGTTCATTTCCTGACAAATTACTCTCCCAGAGAATACAAATAATCTGCGCTGAGCTTCAGAAACGCTCTGGAAGAGCTGTCTCAATTCACTAGAGACAAAAAGCCAGCCACAGAGCAGACTACGTCCCAGTGGAAAGCCTCCCTCTCTCATAAACAGGAGTTTTAATCCCATTCACTAATGGCTGAATTGCATTCACCTTTATTGTGCTACATCTTCAGACATCTTTTCCATCCATTACATTTTTTGTTGTGGGCATATTCTCTATTTTATTAACAACTGTAACACAATTCAATACATATTCCTCAGCCAGACAGGTTATCTTCCTGACTGTTTTAAACATTTCACAGCTGAAGCACAGCTAAGTTTTTAATTAGAAAAACAAGACCAGAAAAAAATAAAAAAATCCTACTGTGCGTTTCTATTGGGATGATTTGTAAAATATATTTGCCTTACCTGTCAAGCCTCCCCCACCGCCCAAGTTTCCTCTTTCCCAAATGATTGTCCTGTATTAAAGCCAATGCTACACAAACCATACCTTATCGCTAGAGATTGTTGCAGTCACTGACTGACTCCACCACATCCACTGTTACCGAAGCCGTATATCGTGCTTACTACAGATATCCAAAATGAATTACAGGATCTGAAATATGTGCCACCTGTAGTTTTCTAAGTATCTCAGAACACATAGGTTAATGCCCAGGAACCACTACCCCCATACTGCAGTAAACTCACTCTCACCGTCCTGGCCTCTCAAATATCTGATAACAGAACAGCTGAAAACAATTTCACACACCCCAGTGAAAACACAGCGATTCGCTGACAATAGACACCTGAGCAAAGACAAAAGCCTCTACCTAATGACCAAATAACACTCATGCCATGTATGTATAAACATATTTATATAAAAATCTACAACCCCTGCTATGGCGCGTTCCGCTCTCCTGTTCACAACACAACAGACAGAAATCTAGGCTGCTTTCATAATATGCTGAAACTATGCCAACATGAGTTATTAGCTATTGCAGGAGGCAGATCAAAAACAGCCTCCACTGTACCTGATAACTGAAGAGATCATTTCGGGCGATCTTCCTTTTGGAAGGCTATGCCAGGCTGGAAGAGCCAAGAGGCAGGAGCACCCTTCTGTCCAGTCTTGTCAGCTTGGGGACAGATGAGAGCGATTCGCTCACTCTGAGCAAGGGCAGGAACAGAAGTCTGCCACCCTAACTTAGTCTGTTTCCAGCATTTCAGAAATACTTACTATTCACTGCTTTCTCCTTCTCTGAAGGAATATTTACACCTTCTATTTAAAGAACTGAGTCAGACTATTTCTCTGTTTCTGAATAGTTTTTAAATAGCTTTAAAGGTTCGTTTCATTTTTCAAACAGACTTTCCCTCTCTTCTTCATACAACCCTTCCAGGCCACATCACCTCAGTCGAAACACTTCTAATACTTTACTACACCACAACTGGGTTTGCGAGCTCTGGCCGTGTCACAGACAGGGGGAGACGGGTGCTTCAGACAAGCAGGCAGCAGATCAGCCCAGGTGCTCCCCCAAAACCTGCCCATAGCCAGCCCAGCACATGCACGGGGAGCCCAACATTTGCTGGCTGTGGGAGCAGGCACTGCATGTCAGGCAGACGGCCTTCTACACAGGAAAGGAAACCCCACTGAGAGCCAATTTCCAGCCCACAGTGGACAGTGCTGTACCAGACGGGTCTTTTCGACTAAAATAAACCTGCTTAGGCAGGTTGAATTTATTACGTCATTAATACACAGTTTTCTTTGCTTTCTTGGTGGCCCTTGAACGTCTCTGCCCTCATCCCTTTCATATATTTTCTCGAAACAGCTTCCTACTATGTGAACACAAGGAAAAGAAAAAAAAAAAAATACTTTTAAACTAGCTAGTTTATTTTCAGATAAAATATATGCATTAGCAAGTACGTTGGTCTCAACGGAAAAGAAAGAGAAGCAATCAAAAAACCTTCCCCCAAAAAATCAGAAGCAGATCATTGCTTGGAATGCTTTTACTTACACTTCCTTTTTTATTATTTTTATTTGTTGAGCTTTTATTTTGATGGAAACAGTAATGCAGCCTGTCCTCACTACTCAGGCGTTTAAACCAAATACAGAGAAATACAAAGGAATGCCTGAAGATGACTCAGTAAGGAGCACTCAACAAGGAGCAGAAAGAGCATTACCAGTACGTTCATGGTAGGCTCGCAAGACCAAAGCGCAGTATTTTTAGCGTGTCATGTTCACGACAAGAGGGTACAGAGCGAGCACTTGTGCTCAGACCCAGCAGCGAGGTAGGGCGCTCTGTCGGTGATGCAGAGGCTGGACTTGCGCAAGCTCACAGAGTGAGCACAGAAACCTTGCAGAGTTTCTGCTATAACTTACCCAACACAACTCATTTTGTTGTTACTATCCCCTAGCACAACTCCCTAGGATTTTTCAAGTGAACTACCTTACCTTACCTGTGGTGCCTGGTCTGTTTCTCCTCCCACAGCAGCCGTTTCACCACCACCCTGGAAAGAGGCCTGCGAGCGGTGGGACGTGGCCTACAGGCCTGCAGCGTGCTGCCCAGGGAACCCCACTCCCTCCTCACAGCCCACCCAACTGTGCCCTTGGCCCTGGGGCAAGCAACAGAAAATGTAACCTCACTGATATTTAAAATGCTACCTCAGGAGTAAATTACGCTTTTTCAAAGCTCAGGCAAAGAGCGGGAGGGACACGTAGGCAAGCTCAGGGTGTGGAAGGACCCAGAACATGCTGCGCCACAACGGCACAGAGGGGTTTTGGCCAGTATGTCAGATCCATCATACTAAGAAACTCAACTATAATGAGGCAAGACGGCCCATCCATAAATGCTAAACTTCCCTGGTTTACAGGCAAGCCACATCAGCTCTCACTCCCACGCATTCCCAGCAGCTCTCCCTCCCCTCAGCAGTACTGGTAACACAGGAACCTGCAAACTGTGGCCAGAACAAGAGAAAAATTCATCTTCTTTCTATTGTGTTTACTAACAGTAAAGCTAAGTTTTGCAAAAACAATGCTTTTGTCTCACGGTACTGAAACAAACCCCTGAGATTCAAGAAAGTTCCTAACAGTTGATAACCCAGACACTTGCTTTTTGAACACAATCCCTGGCAGCCTGGACAAGGCAGCGTCCCTCAGCTACAAAACAACTCAAGTTCCTACAACGGCCTCTGCATCAGGCGGCTTGAGCAGACCGCCTTCCACTTTTCCTCTCATCTGGCCTATCAATAGCATTGACCCCCGGCACCATACATCGATAAAGCACAGCATACACCTGCAACAGAGAATGGAGAACCTACCTTGCTGAACCTACCTTGCCTGAAGGCATTTCCATCACCTCTTTAATCGGCAACAGCATCCCTGTTGCTCAGCTTTCATAATCCCTTTAATTTATGGTGGATGGCCGCAAGAAGCATTGCAGGGCAGAGAGGCAGAACACACAGGCATTTATGTTGTCAGCACAGCACTGACAACTCAAGGTATTTATTTATTTATTTTATTATTATTTTCTTATCCCACTCTTCCCTTACAGCCTGTGCCGCCAGACAAGCTTAGTTGCCTTGGACACCTGGACAGGTCCACTCACATCACAGCACATCTTCCAGCACGACCCCCTGCCCACCTACCAACAGCCACGGGCAATCAAAAGCTGCCAAAGTGCAGCCACCACCTGTTTTCTCCAGTCCCCAAGACCCCTCTCGTGTCACTACCTCTGTGCGGTAATTCAGCGGCGAGCTTGGCACGCGGTGCCCGCAGCATCTGGTGTGTTTCACCTGCTCCAGCTCAGCCCCCTCACGTGCTCTCCTGTCACCAGCCGCGGTGACAGTGGCTGCTGTTCCACGCACACAGGAAGAAGGAGCAAGTGTCTAAAGCAGGCACGAGAGTGCTGCTGATCTGTTTGATAGCAGTGTTTCTGAGGGCAAGACGTAAGAGACTGAAAACTGGTTTAGGGGAAAAAAATATATACTGAAGTGCAAAGAGACCTCTGGGAATCCCCATAAAGCCAGACTTTTTGCCAACAAACCCCAGAACTTTTGTGCTGTAAGAAGCAGTTAAAAGCAGCAGCACGAGTGCCTCCTACCAGAGCAGCGTGTCAGCAAACACACATCAGCGCGATCCTTATCAGTAAAGCTTTCTAGTGAAGAGACGTCCCTAGAAAGCAGTCACTAACAAATACAGTTTTCCTGAATATCATTACTGATCCAGAAGTAATGAAATAGCAGATAATATGGCCCCAGGGTACAAATCAACCACCTACCCTAATGCATACAGATGGAGCTCAACAGCTCTTCTGGTCTTCCATTACCAGAGTGAAATGGGATCTCTGAAACACGATCGTTGCAAAACAGAAGAGAAGCTTACTCATGAGCAGTGTTTATTTCTGATTTTTTCAGAAAATGCTTTATAAATGTTGCAAACAGAGGAAAAAAAAAATCTGCTTTACCAATCGCATGAAGATGACCAGGTATAGCTTCCCCTCAGAAAAGCAAAATTAAAAAGCAGAATGTAAAATCTCCTGCTCTTCTCTGATTTTGCAGGGAAAAAAAAAAAAAAGCTTTGCTAAGAAAAGTGTCTAAATACTTTCAATAATAATTAGCCATGAAACTGTACCCATTCCCACCAAAGTAGCAAAACTGTCAGGACTTACAGCAGGCTCATGCTCCTCCTGTTGATGTTACACCAGGTAAAGCAGTAACTTCCACAGTGCTCTCAAACTGCCTCAGCAAGCGTGTGAGGTACAGACAGGCACAGAAACCCTCCGCTCCCACCCTTAGGAAAACGTAGCACTTAACAGCAAGAGCCTACTTCTGCAAAGACGTGATGTTGTGCATTTTGAGCTGGTCATACTCCTGAGAACCAGCCAGCCCAGGGCGCAGCACCGCACACACCACACACACGTCAACGTATCCATATATATGTCTCTGAGAGGTACCCCTGCACACCCAGTTATGTTACGGTTAAGTCATCTCTTTGGCATGACCTTACTTGAACTCCAATGAAATCCTTTCAGAAGCTAGTTTACCACTTTTTTTAAAAAGTTTGAAGATTTTACAGTGCAGGCTGAACACCCACACAGGGCACCCGTGTGGCAAAAGGCACAAGAAACAGAAGTTCCCCTTGTCACCACGTCCCTTCTCACGCACTTTCAGTGGCACCTGTTTCTAACAGGTGCATTATCCTGCTCATCCACGCACACAATAAAGACATCCTCTACAGGCTTTCTTTCAAAAAATCACTGATTTTTTGTTTTCGCTAGATAAATTACACAACATACAATTACACAGAAAAGCTGGAGGCAGGGGTCAGCAAGTACCTCCGTGACCCCAGCTGCCATAAAAGCATCCCCAGCTGCCCGAGCAGGCGGCAGCAGGGGAGCAGGATCAGCTAGCCCTCCTTCTTACCTGCTCCCCACCAAGAAACTCCACATGCTTTGACCTTGAGAGAACAACAAAGCACAAGATAAACAAACACACAAGCATGACAAATTAGGAATCAACGCTTACAGTAGCTCACGGTTAAGGAAGCAGCAGATTACCTTATTTAAAATCACTGACCGAAGAATCAACGGAGGGAAAAGACAAGTCAAACATTTCAGTGGTGTGACCGGGGCTGGGTGGTTGACAAAGTATGATTTTATCAGCCATCCTGCGCGACGGAGAGAACCAAAAAAAGAGAGAGAGAGGAAAGAGAGGAGAGAGAGGCAGCTCCGCGAGCCGCCGCTGCGCTACTTTTAAAAGCCCTTTAAAGCCAGAGTTTGCAGCAGCCGTCTCCCGGAGCCCAGCCGGGCTCTGCCCGCTGCCCTGCTACCGATGCCTGTTAACTAACACCTCACCGCGGAGCTCCCCACAGCACCCCAGAGCGCAGGGGAGGCGCGCCGGGGCCGGGTACCCGCATCCCCCCGCAGAGCATCCCCATCCCGCCGGGCTCCCGGGGGACCAAAGCGGGGAATTTCGGCCGGGGCTGCCCGGGACCCCCCCGCAGACCCTCTCCCCAGCCCGGAGGGTGGCCGCACCTCCTGTCGGCGGGGCGGCTGTGCGGTGCCGGCGCCGCGGGCGAGCCCCGGGGCGGTCGGGGCGGCGCCCTGAGCCGCTCGGCCCCGCGGCGCGGAGGGGCTGCCTCGGGCGGGCGGAGCGAAGATGGAGGAGGCTCGGCAGCCTCCCCCCGGCCCGCCCAGCGCACCGGCACGGCTCCCGGCTCCGGCAGGAGGACGAACGGGAGCCGGCTGACGCCCTCTGCCGAGCGGCGCCGAGAGGGAACGGGACGGGATGGGACGGGATGGCACGGCACGGCACGGCACGGCATGGCATGAGAGGGGAAGGGAAGGGGGCCCAAGGTTCTCCACAGTGCCGGGCAGGTTCCTCCATCAAGAGCAGGGAGCCAACGGTGGGCGCTTGCAGCTTGGATACCCTTTGGGGATACCCTTTGGGGGATGCTCCTCAGGAGTCTAAGGTCAAAACAGACCGACTTCTCCACACATGCTATTAGCCATGAGGTGATCCCACCAACTGGGGCACCATTAGTTGTGGCTGTACGCTGCCACGGCCCCAAACTCACAACGCTGTTTTTCCATCCCTTCTCACTGAGCGCACCCCGCTGCACCCAGCGCTCCGACAGGCACCGCCTGCACCTGCCAAAAGCCCCCACTCCGGGTCATCTCCTGTTTTCAGGAATTCAATTAGTGCCCGAGATCAACGAGCAGGCTGACGGCCTCCATTAAGAAGGGAATATTTATTGATTGCAGGAAGAGGAGGAAGGGTGGGTACTGAATCCATCACTTTTTAAATACACAAAGTGAATGATCTTAGTTTAGTTTTTCGGCACTGCTTAGAAATTCAAGTAGGCATTATTCGGTGCAGCCAAGGCTTTTTTTACACCCAGTCAGTACATTAAGGGATTATTCAGGAAAAATTAATGCACGTATCCAGCTTACCAAGTACCCGATGACTGTACGCACATTGCCATTACTACAATATTTATTCCACCTTTTCACACAGTTCTTATTTCTGCGCTCTTACAGCAGGCTCGTTCTCACACTATGCAGAGTGTGAAACTAATTATGACTACTGAGAGTGAAAAATAACTCCGCTGACACAAAGCTGCTATAAATGAATGACAGTCGGGCCCTGTAAGACTAACACATGACCTCTGCACTAACACTGCACCCCAGGGATAACCTAGTCAGGCTCTGAAAATTAGCTCACCCAGCAAGTTTTCCATTTAATGAGAATAATGTATATAATGTTTCTTGTGACACAGTTGTCACTCACACTTCTCATTTTATTTTCTCTTTACATAAATTTTACATATCAGAAAATCATTATGCGCTGACTGTTCATATTACCGTAGCATCCACAGATGCCAAATGAAACCAGAACTTCATTGTGCTGTGTAATAAGCAAGCGTTCTTCCTACAAAGGAAAGAAATAATAAGCAGTAGAACAGAGATGGTGGCAGAGAGATGTGATGATATTTTAGCACAGGGCATGCAGTCGTTATCCCAGACTGAAATGCGAGTTTCCTGCCCTGGCTCCATTCTGCCCATTTCTCTCACCGATGACTGGGCATCTTTTCTGGGAAAGGAAAGTCCACCAGAAAATGCAATTCATTGGGTGAGGAATGCCCCAAACTAGTTTTTGTGAGAAAAGTTGTACTTCCAGAAGTAGAAACGCTTCCTCGAAGGCGATTCCTTTAAAAAAGGTTTTCTCTGGGGGTGTCTTGGGGCAGAGAGCCCTGCCCCAGCTCCCAGCAGTGAGTTCTGGAGGGCAAGCTTGCCATCAGTGTGCAAGCTCAGGGCCCACTCCCTTCATTGCACACATTCGGGCTTTGCTTCTCTGCCTTGAAACTTCAGCGTTCCTCAAAATCTTTGTGGAGGAATGTGTATTATCTAAAATGTATAGAAAATAAAGAAGGAGTAAATAGGTAGGAAATACACAAAATAAGCCTGCTTTTCTCAATTTAAGTAGAGTTGGTGTAAAAGAACAAGCAACGTTAACAGAAAAATATAGCACCAATGTAGAGCTCGGAACTCAAAGTAACCTGTTTGGCTTTATTTCTCTTTAGCCCAGATCACTTGTTGTTTCTTCTTGTTTCTGCTGTTTCTGGTCCTGCTGTTACACAGGGTGTGCCTGCTTTGTGGGGCTCAAAGAAAGAAAACTGGTACCCGAGTACTGTGGGTGCTGGAAGCATTAAGCCAATTCCTGCTTATGGATGACTGGCTTGGACTAAGAAGAGAATAACAAAGCCACTTGAATGACAGCTTGGATCAAGTTCATAATGACCTGGTTTGTACAGGCCAGGTGTTATGTAGATTGGAGCTTGTTATTGTGCATAATTTTGGCAAGCCTTGCTACGCAACAGCCAGTTCCAGCAGAGCTGGGCATCAAGCCACATACTACAGGCAGGTCTATCTTCAGCAAGATGGGTAAAGAAGCCGTCTTTTTCTGTTTTCTGTACCGTGGGGATGTGAACCAACCTGCCCGCACAGCATCTGGAATTAAGCTTATGAAGGAATAGAGAACATTTTCAAAACATGGAAATCCAGACTTAAAAATGAAGAGGAGAGCATGCATAAAAACACATCATCAAGTTTAGTCTCCTTCTTAGGGAGCAAAAACTGAGAGCAAAATTATACAGGATATAAGCCTTCCACTACAGTATAAATGAAAAGTGATCGAACTACGTTACAAAATGTCCCTATCAATATATTCTGCATCTGTTAGAAAGTCTTCCACAATATTATATGAATTTTTGTTACCTAACAGTAGTTACTTGAGCAATGTGGATGAAGAGCTGTCAAAATTAGGCTTCACCTGTGATTTATTTTCTCACACTTCATCATTTAATATGATTTGTCACTCAAATGACTTGGTCATAAATGTTATTCTTTCTTCAGATGGCCATTTTTAAAAAAGACATAGGAAAAGATAAGGAAAAGCATCTTGGGCACAATTTTTGTAACACAAATAATGGTGAACTTTCAGGATATCTGAACCATCACTCGTTATGTATTCTTATGCCCACATTTAATATAAGGGATTGTGCAGATCAGATCAAACAGATTAATTAATCCAGTTTCTATTCTTTGCTATAATGGAGACTGTATTAGTGTGGTGGTAGCAATGCTTTTACACAGCACCACAAAAATGAATCTGACTTAGGGGAGGGAAAAAGCTAAAAAAAAATTCTGAACTATATAATCTTTACCAGAATGCTATAACTGCAAATAAATGACAGCTTTTTCCATATATGAAATACGGCATTTTTACTGTAGTAGCATCAGCTTTCATATCGAAGTCAATGGATCCACAGGAAAAAAAAAAAAAAAAAAAAAAAGCCAAGCAGATAATGAAGGCCTGCCACAATGGATTTGCAGTCTAAAGGCACAGCTTTAAACAAGTGTTACATACAGGACAGGCACCAAGTAGGTGTGGCTGTGTGGGCTTTAATGCTCCGCAGAAAGGTGGGTTACGAGGAGTTTCTTGAATCTCTCGTTGTTCCAGAACTTACACGAGATTTAGAAGTTATTTTTAATAGTCTATTATAAGTTGGGATCATGAGAATCTGAAAAAAAGAAATTCTTCTCTCATCCTTAGGGGCAGTGCCTCAGAAATCGATGCTAATGAACAGACTGCAGCATAAGGAAGCTTGCATTTCCCCTGCTGCACCGACTCTGTGCATTCACAAGGGACACTGCAAGTGCCATCATGTGTAATTAGAAACGGGGAGGGGAAAAAAAAGGGATATCATTCATTCACACTTCTCATGGTGTCATTTCTTTGTGGCAGATTTAACAGATTAAACAGGCATTCAGTTTAACATTATTCCTATTTAAGGACCAAACATAATTTATTTTTAATTATGGAGTTACCAAGACACCTGCCATAATTGATGGCAGTCCTGTTGTGAACATACCCTTAGATGATGACTTCTTTAGTAACACAGAAGAAACGCACACAGGCAGGATATTTATCTTTATTAAGACTAGTTGGAGTATGCCTCGGTGAATACTTACAGCCAGTCTTAATGTTGATTTAAGTCCAACTCCAGCACCCACTGTTGAGTACAATACCTCCTAGACTGTTCTTCTCCAGCCTGGTTCTGTGCACCATGGTAGGAAGGGATTTCTAAAGGACACAGAACTCCTCTTTACATGATCTATTACACACTCCTGTTCAAGGTACAAGTACAGAGGGTGGTTCTGCTGGCTGCAAGGGGTAAGTGGCAAGTCAGAGCTAAATATTAGTAGCAACTTAATCCCTATGGCATCCCCTGGTGGCTCCCTAACCACTGCATGGAGAGTCGCTCTCACTCATCCCTCTAGTTCCCGCTTCCCACTGTGTACAGTACCACAATGGGTTATAGATGTTGCCAATTACACCACGGTACTGGAGGAGAACAAACTCATGCAATCAAAGAACTTTTCTGATAATGGGAGTGAAAGCAGAAAATTTCCTCCAGGACCTCCAGGTCTTGACCAGCTTCTTCTTTTGTAGACATGTCAGCAACCAAAGTGTTTGAGGAAGACTGGGGTCTGCTTTTTGTACCTAGCAAGAACCATGACAAACAACAGCCAAGTGGCCAGAGCTGTCCCTTAAAATTTTATACATTGAAAATCTTTCCAAGTGCAAGTTAACTTTTACAAGAGGGAGGAAAATGCTTGAACATTTACATTTTTTAGCACTCCAGATGCAGGAAGAGATGATTTGCGTAGATCACCAGTTGTTACAAAATACTTACAAGGTTATAATTTAGACTTAAGAACCCATATCCTACAACCCTACAACCATACAGGAGCACTAGCTATGGGCACTCTAGATCCTTTTGGGACAGGTCCTCTATCCACACTTCTGCTCACACAGCTATACCACCATGAAGGTCAGACAACGCTACCTGCCCTCCTACAGACTTGATATATACAAGGACTTTTTTCATTTTCACCAACCCTAGAATGATTCATCCCTTTCAAATTTCAAGATCATCTTGAAATTGAGAAGGCAGGATCAGATCTTTTGATGCCAATACTGGGTTGAAGAAGAGAGGATATTTATCAAATATATAATCAGTACAAATTGGAGTACAGACCAGAACCACTGAAAAAGACCAATTATCTTCTTGGCTAGAGTCCCTAGAGTTTAAAAATGTGATAGCCTTGTTAATGTTCAAGGA
This sequence comes from Oxyura jamaicensis, assembly GCF_011077185.1. Taxonomy (NCBI): domain Eukaryota; kingdom Metazoa; phylum Chordata; class Aves; order Anseriformes; family Anatidae; genus Oxyura; species Oxyura jamaicensis. The sequence continues at coordinate 33,257,171 of NC_048899.1, read as the reverse complement.
AACACGGTACTTGTGTTGGTGTGTAAGAGAAAGTCCTTTGTAAGTATCATGGCATGCCAGTTAAAGAAAAACACGAGGACGGCGCAGCATAAAGCAATGCATCTGCCTCCTATTCAGCAGCCATGACAGGGCAAGAATTCCACCTGCCATGCAAAAGAAGAAAAGCTTCAATGGAGGCACTTCACAAGCTATTAACCTTTCCTGATTGGAGTCTTGCTTTACAGAAAGAGCAGCGAGCAGCGATTCTGCTCGTAGAAAGAAGGGCTTCCCTGCAAGTAGCAACTGGCAATAATTTAGCTGCTGGGAAACCTGTCAAGTATTAAGGTTTTTGTGTTCTGAGACACTAGTTGGTAACAAAGGTGATAGGAGAGATAAAGAGGGCTCCAGGCTAGTGAGTAATTATTAGGTCTGAAAGCTTTTGATGGCTATGGAGCAGAAAACTCAAAGTCACACCATTTTCTTATAATTTTGGTTTTGCTTTTGGTTTTTTTTTGCTCTTTTTAGTGCTTCTGTTCCAGTGCTTTAATTAAACGTTGGAGGGGTTTGCCCTGAGCAATCAATAATGCCATTCGGATACTGATGTTAAATTGACTTGCTATTTTTAACATGCTTTTAGTTATTGCCTGTCATCCTTAGCCACGCCTCTGGGGCTCTGCAGATACGCATCGCTGCAGGAGGTTCCCAGGAAGGGTTTTTCCTTGAGGAGGTTCAATCATGTCACATACTTCAGGAGCATCCACGCAAGAGATGAAGTCTCAGTTCCTGTGACAGATCATCACGCTATAAACGCTCAGAAATTTCTGCCTCGGAGTCACGGTCCGGTCCGGTGTCAGTGCACATCGATTGCTCTGTGCCCCTGCTAGATGGACTGTGGCACACAAAAACCTGCTTCAAAGGTAAAAAAGCACGTATCGGGCAAGGACAGTCATGACTTATGTTCAGCCTCTGGAAGTTTGGACCGTACTTTCAAATGAGTCAGTGGCGGGAAGAAGTTCCTGAATGTAGACAGCCGTATGCAGAAATCTGGTTTGACCCAGCCATCTTCCTAATGAACAGCTTCCCCCTCAAAGTGCACTGCACTGAATCTGGCTGGCTCTGTCTTGTGAATATTTTACACAGCCAGTCGCTCTATACGGAAGAATTTCTAGCATATGTCTATTTCTATTTTCTATTTCTATATCTATTTCATATGAAAAAAAAATGCCTTTAATAATACGACACAATACTTTTCTAAATTTACTGTTTAAATGAATTGCTATTAAGTTCCCTGTCAACAAGAAATAGGAAAGCGTTCACAATGTAGATGGCTGCAATTTTTAAGACAAAAAAAAAAATTAAGATTCCACAACAGAAATAGGATGAAAGAATTAATAGAAATTCAGTCAACAGCTGAATATTCCCTTACATTTTCCAGAAGATTTGCACAAAAAGCAGTCACCATCTTTTGCCTAAAGAACCAAAGAAGAGATGTTCAGCCCAGCTAATGGCCTCCCCTTTACAGCAGCTCTCCCTCCTTTTCCAGGGGCTCCCTCCCAGTGCTCAGCCATCCCTGCCCTCTTTGGAGGTTGTGCACATCTTGTGTTTGTTTGCAAATTGTTGATGAGTGTCTGGGTATCTGTCCTATCTATACACACAAACACAATAAAAGCGTTATACACAATTTTCCATCAATTTACCAAGCTTTTCATAAGATTCTAAAATTGCACTTTTCTGCATTTTTGAATATAAAATATTAAATTTAAGCAGTTCCCAGACGTATGGATTCAATTCAAATATCGTTCGTATCTGTGTAAGTGGGATATATAGAGAATAGAGCTAAACAAGAGTCCAAGAACAGGTACAAAGCACATTTGAAACAATTTTTGTTGCCTTTTTTTTTTTTTAAGGTTTAAACATTTTTAAATCATTCCCCACTTCTTTCCCCCTCCCTATTTAAGGGTAATAGGGAATTTGTCTTACAGTTAGGTTCATTTGTTCTGAAGGCTTGCTTACTATACAGATTACTTTTCTGCCTGGACCATCCTTTCAGAGAAACATATTCCAGCCCCTACACTTGTACTGGCAGCCTCCTAACAACATCTAGGAATTAGTTCAGTGTGCTTGCTCCTCTATTCTCCACCACACGTTTCTCCTGTTAAGCCCCCAAATCAGCATCATTTGACAAATCAGGTAATCTGTGAAGCAAGTAATTGACACATTCTCCCTCTCCTATAATTCACACAACCACCATGTGCAGCACATCCTGGAGCATCAGCAGCACAGGGAATAACAGATCCAAACCTTTCTGAAGGCAACAATCATGTGTTGTAGTGTGTCTCAATACTACTAACTGATTGAGGTCATAATTACTAACTTTAGAAATGTTTTTCTCCCCAAATCCTCATCCAGATATTTATTTCTCTGATATGTAGTGATTTATTTTCCTTCTCTTGATGCATATAACAGAAGATGAAACCTTTTCCTTACTAATTGCTAATTTTCATGTTTGAGTGACATTTCTGTATTTTTTAAAAAATAAATAATAATAATAATAAACATGTTTAAAAGATGCTCTGTAGTCCTAGAACCTACACAAATGTGCTGAAAGCTTATCACTTCTTTCACTATAGCCTTGGTTTTCAGAACCATACCAGATGCATTCACTAAGCAATGTGGTGGGGATTTTTCTTGATGCCAAGAAACAATACAACTATTTTAGGCAAAGTTTCATTGCTTCCTAAGGATATAGTGAACTGCTGGTGGAACTCTCTGAACTTTATATTAGTCTGTGTTGAAATGCTGCAGGATTAGTTATAATTAACTGTCATCATGTCATTTTCTCCCAACCATTCAGATTCAAAGAAGAAAAAAAAAAAAAAAAAAAAAAAAAAA
>NC_048899.1:33156884-33254200 GCF_011077185.1 Oxyura jamaicensis | reverse complement strand
AAAAAAAAAAAAAAAAAAAAAAAAAAGAAAGAAAAAGAAACCTAGCAGCTATCATGATATGATTAACGTCTCTATTTGTTTCCTATCCCAAACTTCAGTTTTAACTCACAGCTCTCTAGCTCTTCTGCACACACCCCTTAGCTTTCACATCGATACTTGTTCCTTGCTTACCACACAAAAAAAAAGCATTTCAACAACAGCTAAAGAGTTACACAGAAAGTGCAAGAAGCTTAAGACAAATATTTAATATTAAATAAATGCTTTCTTACTAAGCCATTTATGCTCCCTAGTGTAATAGTTCTGTGGATACCTGTTGTTTATTTGTACCTCAGGAAGCCTGCTACAGCCTGTAGGCACACATTCAAAAATAATTTAAAAGGACACAAATTCATCAGCGATTCAATGACAACTAATGGTAATACACTAGTTGAATGAGTGCCAACTGAAAATAACATAAAACTACCTACAACTCACATTTCTCCTAGTTTAGAGCTGTAAGCCCTCAACGTCATCTTGAAAGCCAACAGAACTTGTATCTCCCACCTGTAGGTGATAGCTTTCACCCAACCTTTGGTCACTTAGGATATGATAGCTTTCAGAATACAAAGCCCCTGCTGACAGCGCTTAATACAAAGATATACTTAAATCAAGTGACTGTGAGTGATCATTAACTGTGAATGGTAAGAGGCAAAAAGTTGTCTCTTTTGCACAGATCGTCCTGAAACCTTGGAATTTACAGTTCTCATGTGAATAGGTTTTATTTAATTGGGGGAAGTGGGTGTTTGCAAAAATTAATGCAACATTAAATCCTTTTTCAATGCTTGAAGTATTTTAGAATAATCTACTTTCACTTAAAAATCATGCTGCAACAACCTTAATTCTGGAGAATTAGGATAGGAATGAGTACATATGTGGGCAGGGCCCACATGCCCTCCCTCAATAGCATCTCCATTGCCACCATCAGAGACAGAGTACTAGACAGACCACAGGTCTGATCCAATAAGTCATCTCTGTTTTGTTAAAAACCAGGAAATACAACCAGTACTACCCTAAGTGAAAAAGATTTATACTTCTTTCAAAAGTCCCAAACAGATAGAGATTTTTTTCTCACTACTTCTTTGCCCCACTCTCCCATCTTTCAAAAATGCTTTCATAATACAGACGGTGGTGTATTCTGACTCATCCATCTTCTTGACCTATCTCTAGAGTCTACGCTGTAGGTGATCACAATACCTCATGACTGGAATTGTCGCTGCTTTTTATAAAAATGCTGGACCAAGTAAGAGAAAACAGTGGAAGAGTCCTAATGTGCCTCTTAGCTGTAGCTGATAATTGAAACACCCTGCAAAAGGTGTAAAGATTTCACTGGCTTGTCTTGAAGGAAGCTTCTACAAAGTTAAGATTTTATTTTGCAAAGCAAGTAGGTAAGGCAAACCATATGCGAGAAACTTCATTTAGTCCTTTGTGATCAGTTCTGGGAAATGAAGGTCAAAGCAGTAGCTTTCTGCAGTCTCTCTACAGCCTTCTAAAATTCATTACAAAGAAAATTTACTCAACTGAAAGATGATTTAAACAGTATTTCATACAAGACGCAGTACAAAAACACTTTAACCAGATGTAGAGAAATGGGGAAACAAGATACATCTACTCACCTTTTGTGCTGTAGTACACTGATGGGTAACCTGCTAAATAACATTTACATTAATGTAGCATAACATTGGGAACTGAGCTAAATGGCATTTGCAAAACACATTCAGGTAGTTTCTATACAAAAGTCAGCTGTATATATTGGGCAAAGCTGTTGAAGAGATTGACCAAAGCTGCTGGTGCCAGTCTGCTTTACAGCAAGTAGATAAACACAATCAAATCCACATGCACTCCCATGACAAGGAAAGGTATAGCATAGCTGCGATATTGTGTCCTTGGCTGGATTATCAGCAGTGGATCTGAACCCAGCATTTTGAAGGAGGAACATCTATGAGACTTTTATGCTCAAGCCAAAGCTGTAAAAAGTTTTATCTATCGCTAGAGTACAACAGGTTCAATACTACAGCTCAGTCAAATACGAGCAAGAGAAACTTTACCATATAATTAAATCTCAGCAGCAACTGATGAGGAATTTCATACCTGGAATAAAATAATTCCCTTGAAAAGTTACCAAAGGAAAACCCACTTGGTGGATTTTCCCAAGCTGCTCTGTAGAAGTAATGACCTTTAGCATACATCAGATCTTTTCTGTGGGAGACTGCATGCCTCCATGACTCCCTTCAACCTACTCCAGATCTTCAGTGAGCACTGAAGAGAGAACTTCACTCGTGGGGTGTTTGGCTAGATCAAAAAACACTTTCTATGTTTTGAGGTATTGATTTAGCTGGAGAAAAAAATTCCCTTTGTGTCTAACTGTTCAGGTATCCCTCACTGGTTGCCAGCAGTTGCTGAACGCCAAGCTCCAAGCTTGTTTTTATGCCTTCAAATATTCTCAATTGGCAGACAATCTTCAGAGCAGTCTCCCCATTCTGTGTTTCGTATTGGTCATCTTTGAAATCCTGTAAGCAGCTGTGTATTGCTGGTAGTTGGCCTCGCTTTACCATGTCCAGGGAGTAAGACAGAAACAGCAAATGAGATACTACACTTTTGTACTTTGATACAGATGAATCAGAGAAGTCACCAACTTTTAGCTTTTGTTTTCCACTTTACATTGTTTCTGGATTTAATACAAAAGTCTCTAATCCAAAACTTTTTCCTTTTTACTTTTGCATCTAGAATTACACAAGCCCAAATGAAAATAAATCAGAGAAACCTTGGTGCTTCCCTAACTCCTAAAAAAAAAAAAAAAAAGGCAGTCTCATTTAAATGGATTGAAGTTTTAGCAAAAATCTGAGACTGGTGCAGATTTTACTCTCAAGGGGAAACAAGGTGGGAATGAGAAGGGGAACTCACAAGCTATTCAGTTTAACTTAATCCCCAGACACTAGAAGAGTTTCATCTACAGAGTACCAGAAAGGAATTTTTTTTCCTGGGTCGTTAAATGTTAATCTAAATTCATTCATGCTCCTCTTAGCAGGCAGATCAAGTCCATATGATTGCCAGCAAGTGCACATATTTTGATTGATGTCTTATCATCCATCCAGAAATCTGAAAATAATTCTTGTAAATTATTAAATATTTGATTTCTAGCAACAAAAGGAATGAAAAAAATACATGGGTAATAAGTGGCAAGCCCACTGGCTAAGGCCCTGAGGTACCTGGAATTCTACTGCCTTTGCTGAGATAAAGTAGAACAAAGGTAGCTTTAAAGTTTGATTTGCACTCACAACCACAGTGGAAGGGCTAAGGCATTTGGACCCCAGACACAGTAAATTATTTCCAGATCTGACAAGCACCAGCGAGTATTTCACAGCCTGGGATCACTGTAGAACTGGCTGCAGTAGCTAGAACACAGGCTAGGACCTCTGTATACCCAGCGACCCACTCCCTCGGCACCTAGGTAGGCAGAAAGGGACTTTAAAGTGGGGCAGGAACTAATCTCTAGACTTAGAAACAAGACTTTTGCAGCTAGATTCATAGTGAAAGCTAAATGCTTAACCACAGCAGTGATCAAACAATGGTCATTCACTTGTTTTGAGGGGTTAACTGCACCCATGAGTTTGAAGAAAAGGATGAGAGTTATTTAATTCAGTGTCTTTTTAAAAGGAATACAAGAAAAGGAGACAAAAATGAAGACTAATGAGACAACTTTAGAAGACCACTTTTTCTATAAATGATTTATTAGAAATGAAATAACCTGGAAACCAGGATTCACAAAATCCCAACCAATCATCCACTTCATGTAAAGTTGCTGTCTTAACCTGCCAAGAGAAATCAAGTGTAAAAAAGTAATGAAAGAAATGGCACCTTCCTCTTGGACTTAAAGATAGTGTTTAGCTTTAAAGGCATAATCTAAAAATAAGCACTGCTGCTCGCTAGTCTCATTGTATACTAAGACTCACTCCTCTTCATTTAATAGGAAATAGATCTATTTGGTATCTGGTTAACCTATTATCCAGTGGAAAAAAATAAAAACACAATTTTCATATTTATAAAAATACTTATTTGTGCTAATGAAGCAAAAGACATCTGATATTTACCTAACATGCACAAGCCATGTCTTCTCAAATTGGGCTCATTTCTAGATTGCCAACACTGTGTTTGTCAAACCACCTCAGTTTGAGGCAAAACAATTGGTAACATGAAACTGTAGAATAACGTATATTTACAGCAACAGGCAATTTCAACTTCTGTGTCAAAAAGATGAGACTACTTATAGTATAATTATAACATTACACTAAATTGCATTTCCTTATGTGAGTGATACCTTTGAAGTTAACATGAGTCAAATATCTGCCCTGTTAGCAGTGGTTGCACAAGGTTTTTAGCTGCAACATACCTGGAAGGTAAAACGTGACCACCCTCTCAAGTGATGGATGCCAGACATTTATTGGTCTGAACATCAATTACTCAATAACAGTGTGCCCAGGTGGCCTAGAAGGCCAAAGGCATCCTGGCCTGTATTAGAAACAGTGTAGCCAGCAGGATCAGAAGGTGATCGTCCCCCTGTACTCAGCTCTGGTGAGGCCACACCTTGAGTGCTGGGTTCAGTTTTGGGCCCCTCAGCACCAGAAGGACGTTGAGGCCCTAGAGTGTGAGAGTGTGTCCAGAGAAGGGCTACAAAGCTGGTGAAGGGGGGTTGGCCTCTTCTCACAGGTAACTAGAGATAGGACTAGAGCAAATGGTCTCAAGTTGCACCAGGGGAGGTTTAGGTTGGAAATGAGGAGACATTTCTTCTCAGAAAGAGCAGTCAGGTATTGGGATGGGTTGCCCAGGGAGGTGGTGGAGTCTCTGTCTGTGGAAAAATTTAAGGAAAGGTTGAACCTGCACTTAGGGACATAGTTTAGTAGGTGATATCAGTGGTTGGGGGGTGGTTGGACCAGATGATCTTGGAGGTCTTTTCCAACCTTAATGATTCTATGATTTATGAATTCTGAGTTCTTCTCTTCCTTGAACTGTATTGAACAGCATATGAAGACTTCCCTGCAATGAGTAATAGCTACTACAGCTGTAATAGCCAGAACCCTTTCTTCCTCCTGTGAAAATGTTGCAATGCATGCATTTCTTCTAAAGCTTAAAGCTGAATTGCCAACCATTGAAGGACCTAGCACTCAGGAAGCTCACCTAGTGCACTGGTGTAGTTATATGCAAACAAAAATTTAAGTAACAGAAAAGATAAGCTATTAGAAATGTATAGATTAAAGGGGGTGGGGGTAGGGGGAAAACCACTTGTTGACAGTGCCAGAAGCAGTCACTCAGACCCGAACACTGAACCTCATAAAGCTGACTGTCCTGTTGGCATCCACTTTGTAAATAGCTCTGCGGAACCAGCAGGCACATTTTGTCCCTTAAAAACATACGTGATTCCGCACACGTAGTGCCAGGCAGCAAGGACAGGGGAGAGCAAACACCAGCTTATATCAGGTAGCATCTCTACTCCTCCTGACTTAAGCATGCACTGCTGAAATGAAACTTAGAGGGATGCAAACAGAAGGTAGGGCTAAAAACAGACAGTGTATCTTGTCCTCGGAAACTCTCCACAAAAATAAATAAATAAATAAATCCATACTAGGCTGCGTGCAGACTGTCCTCCAGGCAAAAAGAAGAAAAATCACCTTGTGCTTTTCAGATGGTTCTGGAAATGGTTGTGGGTCATATGAATGAGTCTGACTCCTCAGCTCTTTGACAGAGTGCAAATTCAGCTGCTGCCTTCCTCAGTGGAAGAAAGAGAAGGAGATAATGCCACAGCAGGAAATCCTTGAAATACTTCTTTTTTCCTGCTGATACTTTTGCTGCTATATACCTCATGGTTGCGCAGATTCTTCTTCTGCAAAGCAGTAGCTCACAACGACAAGTTAGTCAGTGAAAAAAAATGTGATTATACCTTAGACTTCTCATATCTGTAGTGATCAATAAGAGCTAATAATTAATCAAGGACTATCACCCCAAAAGCAGGTTCTTAGGAAAAAGGTTAACTTGAAAATATACAGCATCCTGTGGCCCAAAAAATTCCTTATACTTAATCAGTTTGTCACATTTCAGACTGTACTATGACAGTCCACAAATCAAGTGAAGGCCAAGGAGGTCGGAAATCACTCCGACCTAATTACAGGCTCTGGCAGTGGCAAAAGACTCAGAAGTCGCATCCCAATAAAACAAAAACAGGATGTACTTTCTCAGCTTGAAGTTTGTCTTATGGGCGCTCCAAGAGAAAACATGAGAAATAGCAATAATTTATTTCTAGTCATGTTTTCCTAAAGAGTTTTTCACTTCAGCACTTTCCTTACATGTAAAGTCACACTGGGGGCAATAAGATCGTTTCTTTGAAGCATCTCCCTTGTAAAGTGAGCTTATTAGTTGAGGTACTAAGTATCTATCTACAGGAAAGGAAGGCTTTCCACCGTAACAGACCAACCATGTAGTACCAACTCCATCCAATAAAGCCATTCTGAACAAAACAGTATTTGATGTTTTGGCAGCAACCCGATTTTGGTATCATAGCTGGAAATAAACTGGAAGAAGGTTTTGCATGGGATTAAATAACATACAAACAGTATCTGTACCAACTTGAAAGACTGAGTTTAAATACTGTTTAAAGTAAAAACAAATTGTTGAGACTTGTTTAAGTGCTCTAGCCAGATGAATCACTGTATGCCCAGAACTCCCACTAAATCTATTTATCCAAAGAGCTGCATGGATAAAACTGACAGAAAAATATGCTGTTAAAACTGATCGCATCAGTTGTTTCCCTACACTGATCACGCCTCTTCACTGCATCCTAAAGACACATCTTGGACCACGAAATTCTTCTTGAATGCTTGCCTTCAAGTACCTGTCCTACTTCAGCACAGACTGCATCCTATTTCTAGGCAAATCAGAAGGACAATTTCAGAGATAAGTTTGTCTAATTCTGTAAATTCCCTGTGGACTTTATCAGAAATGTTGAAAATTCAAATTCTTGGACCCAGGAGGGGTTTTGTCATCAAAACTTGAGCTCAGCCACCTGCCAGAGCCACCAGCAGCTCCTGGTGCTCAGCTCAGCTGCCCAGGAGCAAGGGCTTCACCCAGCGAGTGCCCCCGCCACTGCCACCTCCTGCTCAGGGACAAGGGGCTACAGCACGGTGCCAGAACCAGGAAACCAAAATCCCTCGAAGCCACAACATTTAGTTTGCAAAACAATTATTTATTCTACCTTCTAGCTAATTTAAGAGAAGAGTGCCTGGGAAAGGAGCACGTAAGGATGGAAATAAGGGCATCTGGATATTGTCCAGCTTCTGCTGCAGTATGAGGAGAATCTGCATGCCTGCCTCTGAGCATGCTGTAACCCTAAGTGCAGCTAATGATGTTGGGGTTTGTTCCTTCAAGGGCAGACATAAAATATCAGGGAGTGCCAGGTTTGACCACTGATTGCAGCAGAAAGCCCTCAAGGTGCAAGGAGAGGAGGATCATAATACCTGCAGTGAATGTGTACAAAAGAAGAGAATTAACCTTGCCCACGCTGCCTAACCTTTGACATCACATGAACTTTGAACAGTTAATTTGTCATTCATCTAAGTGTTCTTTCATCACTATTTTCTAGCAAAGAATTTTATAATTATTACAAATTACTGTCTATAATATATGCAACTTTCTGTACTGCAGTTATATTTTACCACTGAACTTTAAACAAACATCTTTTAATTTAAAACATACTCCTCCGACTGCATGACACAGTAACTCCAAGATAGCTGTCAAAGAAAAATCAGGCATAAATATTTACCTCATTAGTAAAAATAAGAAGACTGGAGTTAGGTTGGCACAGTAAAAATTATCTTGAATTCTGTCAGTGTCCATCTGCTTCAAAAGAAATCAGCCTTCCAATAATTTTAGAGCGATATGCAAAAATATATGGAGCTTAATAGAGAACAACTCTCCTTTTCTGCATAACCCTGCAATAGCTCTTCAGGATTTGTAGCAACCAGTGAGAGGCATTTAAGAAGCACCACTCGCCCAAAGTATGCTTATTTGCCACTGGGCAGCTGAAAATGCTAGGTCTGCAATGAACCTGTTTACTCAAGCTGTGCTGTGTGTTATAATTATGATCATCAGCCCAAAGGACTGCTAAATTAGCACAGCCAATAAAATCGATAAGATCAGGGGTACAAAGAGACTCGGGAAGGAAAGGATTTGCACCGAAAACTATTTAGTATGACACAGCCGCCCTGTGCCCGTACACTTTGTTGACTCAGCAGCTGGAGTGGACGTTGCTGATTGAGTGTCTGGCGTACACCTTCGATAGAAAGCAATGTACAACGTTAAATGGAAAAGCTCTTGTCTCAGAACAAGCCGTATCATAAGGTTTAAAGTATTTCCCACTCTGTTTCGCTTTGATTTTTGTGGCCTTGAATATCCAAGGAATCAGGGTAGGATACCAGAGGAGGTAGGTGTGATGAGCCAAAAGGCAGAAAAGTGGCCCAAGCCAGCATTTAAATTTATAAACTAAAACTGGGCAGCTGAAGTCGGTGAGTAAACCCAGCTGCACAGCCCGGAGTTGCAAGCACAGCTCAATTTTCTGTGCAGGAGTGAAAGGCCCTGGAAGGCAGTCTGCCCCCCACGGCCGAGTGAAAGCCCAGCTGCTGCAGCCCCACGGAGGGGATGTTTGCAGCTCAGCCTTGGCCACCTGCATTCGGTGGCAACGTTTTACGTCAGCAAGCAGAAAGCAATATGAAGAGGAGCTCTTAAAGATGTCAGGAAGGAAGAGGAGATGGAAAGGACTGTGGATGGCCCAGAGGAGAAGACATAGTCACTGAAATGCCTTCTGGGGGATTTGCAGGTTTAAATACAGCATTTCCAGCCAAATTGAAAGCAATTTCTGTCAACTTTCCAGAGCAATTTCAGTGAGAAAAAGGAAATGGGGGAACGGAAAGAATTCAGCACTTTAACTCCTCACTGCTTACTGTCTCCTTGCTTTTAACTTTGCTCCTATCAGCTTTTGTAAGCTTGTATGTTTTGGTCTTAGGAAATGTGATTTAATACTTTTCTTTGTGTTTAAAAAAGAAAATAGGGTTAGACAAAAATCGTTGTCCACAGAGAGCAATGGAGAGAACTGCCTTGCTCTTCATTTCTGCAGCTCTGGTGAGCTTCTGCTAACAGCCACCCTGTAGCATTAAGGAGAAAGGGTAGCATGTTTTCAAGAAAAGGGCGCCAGGGTTTCTCACCTCAGTATAACTCATTAACTCTGATCTCCAGCTCTCCAGGAAGTAAAAGACCAGGCTGAAGTTAAAGAAACTTTTCTGCCAAAGGTCAATGAAAATTTAGTTCCAATGAAATAATACAAAAACCCCACATCAGTCTCCAATTCTACCGCTCTCACCTTCATATGACAGAAGCATTTGGGCTTTCAGGGACAGGGTTCAGATGTTTCTTCTCACAGCACAGCCACTACAATAAGTTCTGCCATCAAAGTATCTGTTAAATATACCAGACCAATAATGCAGGTTAGATTTATTAAGCTCTGTCCATCTAGTAGGAAGCAGGGGCTCCTATGCACCCACCCATACAGGGGTACTTGCTTGGCAAACACTGCCTACACACTGCATCTAAGAAAGAAGGCTTGGTGCAACAGACTGAAATCAGTCTACAGCTTTTAAATTTTAAATTTATCCATAATTAAATGAATTGCTGCATTTGAATACCATTTATGAAATCAAGCACAATAAACTGCAGTGATCAAAGTCAGCATCATAGAAGATGAGATTCAGAGGACAATGTCAATAAATAAGTCCCTCGTAAAACTATGCTAAAATCATACACAATCTTTCTGTTGCCTTTTCAGCTCCACCAGAAAGGAGCTGGAGGCTGCTATCTAGCTAATGCTGACCTTCAGTTGTGACTTAGTTTATCTGGATTAGCATAGTTATTTGCTAAAACCTTAAAAGAACAAAGAGCTAATCAATACAAGGTCAAAACAAAAGTGTCACAGACTGCTTTGACCATTCCAAAAAGGTGGCATCTGTCACCGAGAGTTACAGCAGGAGCTGGCACAATGCTCTGGTGGCTGATGCTGAGGGCATTTCTTTGGCAACATCTGCAGACAACATCCACAAGCTATTTCTCAGGGATATTTCATGCCCAGGAGTGGGTTACATGAACAGGCAGGTCAGATTGATCAACAGAATGAAAAATGTCAGGAAAAAAATAAAGGTAGGAAAAAAAAAAAAAAAGAACGAAGAACAGAGGTTACAATATTGGAGAGTTTCACGAAGGAGTTTAACTCTTAGATGCTTTGTGCTCATTTACACCAGTGGCTTGTAAGTGAAGCCAAAGACAGCCAGGATAAGCACAAGGTTTCAGCCGTACAGCATCTTGCATCTCAAGTAGCTCATTCATTTCCTAACGTTCATTTACAAACTCTGCTCTCTGACACAAAGCCTCGTCTGCAAATGAAGTGCTCTAACAGCAGACAGCAAGCATATGATACACCTTCCAGACAAAACTGCCAGAAACATGGGGATGAGTATAATGATTCACAGTGGGTTTTTTTTGTTTTGTTTTGTTTTTGTTTTGTCTTTTGCCATGCCACAAGAACCATCGTTCTTTATACTCCATAAAGCCTCTCTACAAACAAAAATGTTTTCCTTGTGCAAGCCTCTTGCAGAGTCAATGTGTGAGGTCAGGTAGTTACAGCTCCAGGCATCGGAGGGGAGCACAACCTGCAGAGCTCAGCTTGGGCAGGTGAGATCCTTTTCACCACGCAAAGTTCAGAGCAGGCTGTGGCCACCAAGGATCTTGCATGCCACCTCGAAGTATGGTCCCAAAGAAAGCTTTGAGGTGCTGAGGTGCAACAGCATCCACACTTGACATTCAAACTAGAAAAACTCCTCTTGAAAAATCAAGAGGACATCCAAGATATTCAGAAAACATCTTTTTATATTACAAATGCTGATAAACCACATCTGTTTATTGCAGAACCATTATGCAGATAAGGATTCGGGAGAAGGTGAATCCCAAACTTGGTTCTTCACATCCTGCATGAGGGGTGTAGGTGACAAAAAGCATCCAGTATTTGTTTAGAGAAGAAAGGAAACAGGAATGTGAGCCTGTTCTGCTCCACCTTCTCACTCTGGTTATTTAGCAGCTAATGGAAGCTTTAGTTATCTATCCTACACATTGGAGGGGAGATCTGCTCATTTGTTAAAACACTTTGTAAATGAAGGATAAGTCTATGAGTATCCACTCTCAAAAAATGTTTCATAAAGCCTTTGGCTTTCCTTTTTGTCACAGGGCAGGTAGAGAAGAACATGCTAATCAAAGACCCTAGAACTACAGCTTCTGTATTTGGCAGCTTGGTATTCTCTGGTAGTCTTAATTTATGCATACTATTAAAAGGTTAAAGTTGGTCACAGGTCTCCTGTGACTGTCACCTGTGAAATAATGCTGTTGGAAATGTAGTTTGGGTTCTACCTCATTCCCGCCTGCAAATAAAACCACGCATATTCTGCACATCTTTTCCCCTGAACGTTGACACCTCTAGCGACATAAAATCCAGCAAGCGATGTGACAGCTGCCAAGGTCAATAAGAGTTATACTGAACTGCTGAGTAAGTGCTGGTCACACAAATCAAAGCTGTATAAGGGCAGCTTAACATACACAAATCTGCAACTTATTCAAACTACTTTTTGAACTGAGACATTTTTATCATTTTTCTCTTCTAGGAAATGTTATATAATGAAATGGGATCAAGTCAAAGGTATTTTGTGAAATCTTAGCATTATGTCCTTTGTGTCAAATTACTGATAGGAAAGTATGTTGAAATATATCTAACATTTTTGAGAAACTTAACATTTGAAGGCAATTGTAGGAGGGCAATGAAGAAGGTCAAAAAATGAAGAAGAGAAGAAGGTCAAAATAACATGGTAAGAAATTTTAAAGACACGTGGGGCAATGCTGTCTAATTAGGACCTAAATTCAGCTGCTTAGATGTTCCCAAATTAGGAATTACAGGTTGGGCATTTTCAGTACTCAAAGCCTTCTGCCTTTGCTGTACTTATCAAAATGGTTTTGGTATTCATTGGCAGCTGCATGTTAACTTACCTGAATGCTAGTATTTCTGAAGATGTTACCAATTGATTGGTAAGTATAATAAGATATTTGCTGGCAGACCCAATGGTTAGATTGAATTTTCTTATCTGAACTCTTCATTGAAATTCATAGACATAGCAACTGGTATATTGGATCAGCAAAGCTTGTATTTTTATTGTGTACTCCTGAAATATAGAGATTTAGAACAATTGCACAGAAAAATCATTTTGAACTTTGTGCCATGACTAAGGCCTTGTGTGCCAACCTGTTTCCATCAGAAAGTATTCACAGCCAAGCTGAGAAGCCCTGGAAATAGAAATTGTTAATAGAAGCGCTGATGTAACTGCAACTGGATTGCTGCGACAAGTAACACTCCAGTAATTACACTGAAACAAGCGTTAAAAGGGAAACGAGGACAGAAAGCTCTACATCACCCATCAGGCACTTGCTTACTCCTGGATTTTTCTCTGAAAAGGAGAGCTACTAGCAGAAGGGCTCTGCAAGGGTTTCTGTCTTCCTTTATTCTATTTTAAGGTTGCTAATTGATCCTCTGAGGGAAGGTTTAGTCCTTTTGATGCAGTCTTTGTTAATGGAAGGGCTTTACAGCAGTGGTTGGAGGTGTGTGGGTGTGGGATCCATGCAACCTTTCATGCCAGCCTTCTCCGCGATGACTCACAAGGCAGGGAAGCTGGAGAGCCTTCCTCACGCAGCGAGAAATGGAGCACCGTTCCCTGCTAATAGTGTGGGGGTTGATACTGAAGCAGGCTGCTCGGTTTGTTTTGCCTGAAATGAGCCTGGCTGACCTAAATTCCAGGTGGGGTGTGATAGCAGTTCAAGGAATAAGGGGATGGTGAGACAGAGACCAGACTGCGTTGGAGTAGATGCTCATCCACATTGCAAGAACATTACCAGTGGTTGATCTACTGGGACATTTTGCTCCAGATAAGTAAAATAAGTATCAGAAGAATCATCTCTTTTTGAGATACCACCTTGGAACTAGCATACCAATCACTTTATAAATGCTAACTTTCTCTTGTAATGCAGAACAGCAAAAGCAAAAGAAGCTATCAGCTCAAGGCAGACAACTGGCAATGCCAGTGGGCCAACTAACAGTCTGTCCTTATCTGACTAATGTGTTAATTTTATTGAAGCACCACTAGACTGAGTAGTCTTATCAAGTGTTTTGCCACTTAAAAAGCAAGGCAGTTTGCCAAGAAAAATGGCCCATGGTTAAGGGAAGTGTATCAGTTTACTTGTTCCCTGAGCAGAGCACAGTTTAACTTAGGTCTAAGGAGCTATCGAGGAAACACTTCCATTTCTCTTAACAAGGACACTTGAGTTACATCTAAAAATACTACTATCTGATGAAACAGAAGGAAGCATTTTTCCCCTTCCACCCGCATCTCTTACCTACCTGTTGTTTCTACTACCAGCAAGATTACTTTCAGGCATGTCCAGTGGCCTCTGCCAGTTCTAACAGAAACCCATGGAGATCTCTACTCCATTTCTGTGTGAAGACAGAGTGTCCATCTGAGGTGAGGAAGGCTCTCAGCTTTCAGGCATGCAATCTGTTCTAAGAATTTCATGCAGGATTTTCTGTCATGAGTTATTACCGTGTCTGAGCACCTTTTTGCCACTCGGTGCAAAGACCATTGTAGGCAGGAAGGTGGCTGAATACAACAAGATTTCTCTGGGGTCCAGGGCATTAGCAACAGTACTCAACAGTGGAAAACAAATAAATTAAAAATTAAAAAGCCAGTTTCAAGCAATAATCTCAGTCATCCAGAATCATGTCTGAAGCCTACTCTAGAGTTTTCAGCTATTTTCATCATTTGTGTACATTTGAGGAATAACATAGTAAGTACTTGGTTACAAGGATAACTCAAAATTAAGAAAAATTCTCTATTCTCTTGAGACATTATTTTCTTCTTTAAGCTAAAAATAAAAAAAAAGCCTATTTTGCACTAATTATATGCAAATTGCTGATAAACCCATTTGTTAGATTATATTCTTCCCTTAGAATATCTTAGGTTTTCATTTAGCAAAGGGCTACCTTTCAAATGGCATTTGTATGAAATGCATGAGGCAGACAAGTTTCAGAGTCTGAAGTGAAATATTAAGATATTCAGATTTTCTGCCATTCACTTCAAATACCACAGGCAGTTCAACACTCACATAAGACACATGCAAGTACAAGAGAAGTAAACTGGAAAGACGCATTGAAAATTGAAAAGCCGTACATGATTAAAATCAGAAATTTTCATTTTATGACCTACAGAAACCATGTGGTTAACAGAATAGCCACATTGGATTGGATTGAGAGGTGTTCTCTCTCTTCAAAATGCAAAAAATGGGATATTTTACCGTCTCCAACCATTTTGTAGGTATTCATGCAACTGTCATAAAGGACTACTACTGTGAAAATGAGGGTCAGGAAATGGGAGCCAGTCCTGGGGCACTGGAACGGTTAGCTCTAACTCCATGTTTCTTAATCAACAGATGGTTACAGACCATATTCTTTCAATAATGTGTATTGAATCACAACTCTCAAATTCATTATCAGAAGGTTCAATCGGTGGAGATCTAGACT
This sequence comes from Oxyura jamaicensis, assembly GCF_011077185.1. Taxonomy (NCBI): domain Eukaryota; kingdom Metazoa; phylum Chordata; class Aves; order Anseriformes; family Anatidae; genus Oxyura; species Oxyura jamaicensis. Next base: position 33,239,463 of record NC_048899.1, on the reverse strand, counting down.
TAGTGGTTAAAACATTAAGCCGACCTGGGCTGGTGAAAATGCAGTGACACATACAGTTCACAGAAATAAATAAATGACCGTGTTAAGAGATTCATTTTTACTTGATAGCCCCAATAAAAGCCATTTGTCTGTTTTTCTTTTGTGATCTTTGGCATGGCTTTGTTTGAAAAGAGATTTTGTCTCCATATTTCCTTTACCAGACATATCTGAGCAGCAAAGATATCTTAGGGTAAAACGAAATTTAAGAAGATACTGTAAAAAAAAAATTAAGAAGCAGCTTCTAAACACAAATAGTAGTCTTTAGACTGGATCTTTTTTTAAACTTTCTCCCTGATTTTTTAGTAGCTTTATTGACTTTTACTACAAGTTCAGTGATTTGTTTAATATAGAGCCAAAACAGCTCATTCTTGACCCCTTTTATCCAGTTCTCTGGAATTTTACTGATAAACAACCTTACAAAAAGAGTACACACTCTTACACTTGCAGCATGAGCTAGACAAGAGTTATTGGCCAGGGGGCTGGGGGCTGCCTGAGGCTATATGAGCATTTGTGGTTTTAGGTTTTGGCTGGTACACTCAGGCGCACATAATAAAATAGAGCTTTTATTTTAAAAATCAATAAAATGACTGATCTTAAGTCAGAAAATGGTTTTGTTTTACTTTTACCATCATTGTTTTTTTATTGTATCTCACATTTTGTTTCGTTTTTTTTTTTTTTTCCTTCTCTTTTTCCTGCCAGACAATCAGTCTAGACTCCTTTTGAGATTCAGCTTTCTACAGTACCTTATTTTTCTGAAGTAGTTCCTCCCCCTCTGTTAGCATTGCTGTTTTTATACCTTTCTCACCCAGCTTTTCCTACCACTTTTTCCATCAGGCTATTATAACTAACTCCGATACATAAGTCATGGTACAGTGAACGATGGCATTTAGAGACAAATTGCTCATTTTTTTCACTGTGAGCTACATGGACCAATAAAATAGAAAACCAAACCAGATGAAGCAATGAAAGGCAAGTTACATGGCTAGTTCATGTGCTAACAGTTATTAATGCCAGGCCTTGGCATACCAAGACTATGCCCAAGTTAATTTAAGAAGATCCAACTCTTCCAGCCTGCTCTGCGTTCATTCCCATTTCCAGTTCAATCGGCCACATGCTGGTGATTGCCACAGTGTAAATCAGTAAAATTATCCAACTAACTAAAACCTTAGAGCTACTTAAAAACCTACGTCACCCAGATCATTTTATTGCTGTAATTTACGGTGCAGGCTGAAACATTTGCATGAACAACCACAGCACAGGTGGGAATTCACTGACTGAGGAGAGGCAGCTGGGTGCTTCTTAAGCTGGGGTAGCTGTTACATCTACTGTTGCAAACCTAGTGTAAATAATTGTGTTTTCACTTGCATGGCTTCTTTTGCTATAGCTCATTAATAAGGTATGCTGAATAGCTTAATAGGCACCCACTTTTCCAGCTTTCTTGATCTTACACCAAAAATTATTTCACATATGACCTTGTAATTTCCAAGGGGGGTCCAGTGCGAGGGGGGGAAGGGGAAAAGAAAGGAGAAAAAAAAGTAATTCAAACCAATTACATTCCTGACCTCTTTGATATCCTGCAAAAACAGTGAGTCTGACTATTTGTTACACCACTATGTTGTTATTACCAGTAAGTGTTAGGGATACAAAAATCAGTTCCTGTATAAATCTTGGTTCAAGGATGACGGGTAAGCAGCTAAAAACATTTCTTCATGTCTTTTTCCCCCTAATGTAAAACTCTTAGTAAAAAAATGATAAGGATAAATGGCACCTATCCAACTGATTCCATTATAGAAGCTGGTTTGTCTGCGACAGATGATTCACTATTTATAGTGTCTTTAGTGCATGCCTCACGGTATACTCTCACAGTCAATCTCAAAGACATGTTATTTAGGCAGGGTAATGTACTCATCTTCTCTGAAAGAGAGAAACTTCTGCAGACAAATAAAAGAACATCTAGGGGGATAAAATCATCTACATCTACACCTGTTAAAACAGAGCTCAAGTACAACTGAACAAGAATACAACTTTAAATCCAGAACAACCCTTCTGACTTTGGGGAGCTCCAAGACATTCCAATGTATAAAAGGAACACTTAGCAGAACTGTCATTTCCTTCCAGAAATATTTAGACACTCACAGCTAGAGCCAAAAACCCAACAAAACCAACTCTAATTTCTCCCAGTACAAAGGGTTTCAGCTGAACTGTCAGCTCTGACATGCATCAAATAACAATGTTGAAAATACAGCTCTTGCTTCGTGACAGACAGTTACGCCGTAGTCACTACCAGACAACAGCGTATAGCCGTCTTGTTCAGGCTTCAAGCTCCTGGTCGGTGAGGAAGTAGTACAGATCTCCATACAGACTGAAAAAATACGTGTTTAAGAAACTAGTAAGCACAGAGAACATACCCACGGTGATCTTAAGTACAGCAGTATTGAGAACTAAGTAGAGTAATTGTTGCTCTGATACGTCTACAGCATCGCAGCGGAAACTCCAGAAACTCAGAGTATGCAACAGCTGAAAAGCAGCGATAGCATCTATTTCACCGGTACTTGCTGTACAGCCAGTATTTCAGTTGCTCCGTGCAAAATTGCCCTTTTCACAGTAAAGCCCAAGAATGATAGTTTCTTCTTCCCCACTCCAAAGAAAAATACAATTCTAAGACTGCAAATGTTTTCTCTCACTGGTCCCTATAGGAAGTGTTTCTTTTTTTTTTTTAAACACTGTTATTGTGCTATATAAATTGTAAAAATTGAAACAATGAAATATTTAAAGCAGTTTTGATAATAAAAGTGTTCCATTTTGAAAAAACATATCACAATGGAAGTTTTCAACGTCAAAGCATTTGTCAATAAAATACACAGAACCATCACAGAACAGCACAACCCTTTTAGTTTTCTCGTTGAATATTTCCAAGTCACTGTCATCAACAACTACAAATAGCAAGGTTAAAATGCTTTGGTTTTTCTGTTTGTTTGGGATATTTTGTTTGGTTTTAAACCTTCACATAGTGATACTTCTCTTCAAAATACTGAGATAAATCATCATAACGAAACATGTATATTACCTTTGTACCTTCTTTTTCCAGAAAACACAAAAGCATTTAAGAATGTATTATTCAGAATATTTCAGACCAGGAGACAACCCATTTTACTTTTAAGACCCCGTATGAATGATGCATTGAAAATCTACGTAGCTGATGTCCACTGGTTAAATGCATTTTCTAGAAAAACAGCTACGGAAGACAAGAAAAGGTTTAGACCAAAATCTACATTAGATGAGAAGAAAAGCCCGTTAGATTGGCACAGGACCTGCAAATCCTGAAAACAGTGGGTTTGGGCAGTTATTATCAAAGGGCAGTTAGAATTCCCTAGAGGACACTGACATTTTTTCCAGCAATAAGTGCAAAACCTTCTCTTCTTGATTCTTTCCGATACCTTGGTTCTCGGACAACCTCAGCTAATAGTTCTGGTGGTGGCGTACACGTGCTCTTCATCCTGGGTTCACTTTCACAGATCTCTCTCTGCAATAAGCTATTTTCCAGGAGTGATTCATTACAAATACAGCTCCTCACATCATTTCTTCCTACCTCTTCCTCAAGGTAAAGAGGGGTCTTGACAGTATTTTCACTTCAGTTCCTTTCAAATAATATTAGAACTACAAGGATGGGGATGGTTATGCATATGAAAGCTAACATAATGGGCTAACACCTGACTGCACCGGAGGTCAGGCAGTAACAGATAGCGGGACTTCGCTGTCTGCCAGGCAGCAGTTCATTACACCTCCCCGACCTAACAAGGGTCCCCGCATAGCAGCTTTCCTCTGACTCCAGACAATTTGGAATAATCACTTTTTTCCAGCCTTACCACAACATCTACCTCTAACTCCATAAAACATGCCAGCAAAGTTCTACCTAAGAAAAAAAAAAAAAAAAAAAAAAAAAAAAAAAAGCCTTCTGTATTTTACTCTCATTCTGTCTGGGGACAGGGATTTGGTTTTTGCTCCAATTTTCAATCCAGACATGTTGCATTGCCCTGGAGTAGAGACCATCTTTTTGTCCCAGCTGTAGTGAAGACAGACTCCAAGGCTTCTCAGCTATGCCTAGTTGCTCTGAGTTTTATGACACTTTATCCTTCATAGCTTCTCTGTATGCTACCTTTCTTTCCACACTCTGGACTTCATTTTGATCAATGGTGTGTTAAAATGCAGATCGGCACTGTTCACGGCAACAATTAGTCAGGGTTTCTACTGGTGTCATCAACAGGAGAACTTGGCTATTATCTTCCTACTTCATGAAGTAATAAAATGCAAAACTGAATGAACCGGGTGAATCTGCATTCAATCATTAATCTAGCAGTTGTTTGACGTGAAGATCTTTTACCAATAAAAATGTTTTAATGTAAAAAAATCACAGTTCAGAACAAGTATTTTATAATCGGTAATGAATCCTCAAGTGAATGTTATAGAACGGTTAACATCGAGATGAGTTAAGAGTGAAAGGTAAGCCTGTCATTAAAGGCTTAGTTAACAGTGCCAAAGGATTCATCACTGCCATTAATAGGCATCATTGCCATTAAAAAGGATACTGAAGTGAAACCACACTACTTTTTCCTTGCTGGAAAAATAAAGGGCTTATAAGAGCATTCTTCATACTTGGAGTCTGAAGAAAATAGTGAAAACTCTGTGCACATAATATTCAAACCACTAAAATAAGTTAAAGAGAAAACCTAAACATTTAGCTCCACATTTGAGCTGATTTAAAATTTCATACCTGTTCCACATCACCTCCCTATGTAACACTTGGGTTGCTTTTATCCTTAATAACAAACTACTATTGTAGGTAAGAATATTTTAGCCTTTCAGCAGAATGTTTCATTTCTCCAAAATACAGGGTTGTTATCTTGGCCTCAGCTCCTTAGCGGCATCCCTTAACCTTATAGGAAGATGCCAAGTAAGGCAAACTGTACAAAGAGGGAAATAACAAGTCTTCATGAAACATATCTTGTACAAAGCAAATTCCTTTGACCTCTCTGCACACCAGAAGCTAACAGAAGCCATATCCATTTACATTCAGACACCTTTCCTGCTTTCAGTTCTAGAGGAAAGTCACCCACAGTATTATTCCCCCTCTTTGCAGTAACGGTAGGCAGCAAACCAAAGTCACAAGTCAAGCTGTCCTTCACATCACAAGAACTGAAATTTCAGGATTTTTTTTATTTGCCTTCAACTTTGAGCCTTCAGGTTTTGCTTTTACAAGCCTGTCCACACACCTTCTTCTACCAGAACTCATCCCTTAAGTATTACACATAACCTCACTTAGCTGAGCTCAAAGCAACATTGCTGTAAACACTGCACTGACATGAATTTATCTCTCTTCATAGTATCAGTGTTGCATTGGAAACGCTGATCCAACAAACCAGAATTAGTATGTGAATGAGTCCTACCAATGCAACAAAAAATCATTTGATAGTGAAGGCTGAGTGACTCAATCAATACTGGCATAGACCGGGAAAAAAAATCTGAGGCAAGAAAAAAAGATCTTAATTGAATATAACAATAATTTTTAGACTGGTAGAAAATATAGAATATATTTAAATGCCTTATGAAGGCTGAAGAACCTCATGGTCAGAGCATAAAGTGGAATATGACACACCCATGAAATATAGGATATGTAAGAGCTAAGATTATAAACAAGAGAAGTCACTTTAGACATCAGGATGCAAACCACACCTGTCCGGTGTATATTTAATCATACCTTACACCTACAAGATTGTGCTTGTGTGAATAAACTACTAGTGTAGCATCAACATCAGATATTAGTAAAAATGTGACACTAGGAGAATGAAATATAACCCCATTATAATATAAAGCAACATGAATTATTAATTCAGAAACAAATTTGAGATGATCTATAGACTACGGAATGGAATAGTCGTCCTTTGTACTTGATATTGAGAACCTTATACCTATCTTCCCGGAAATTTTAATAAGTCAATTACAGTACAACAAGATGATTTGTGAAACATAAAGAATCTGGTCAAATTATGAACCCTAAACACTCTGGTACAGAATAAAGTGAAAAGGAGGAAGGTCATGTATGGATTGTTAACGGAACACACGACGCAATACGCTAACATGCACGCTTACCGCTGGGCTCCATGCTGATGGCACTCATGGCCCAAAGATGGGCTGAATGAGGAAACACTATTGAATTCACCTTCAGAGGCTGCACGGGTCTGGGATTAAGACTGAGTAAGTCCAGACCACCATCACCATGGTGCTTACAGTTTAAATGAGCCAAAAGAAGAGCTGTCCTTACTCAGTTCTCTTTGCCGCTGGGTTGCATTCACCCACAAAGCAGAGAAGTTCAAGGTATTTTCTTTCCACAATGGCAGCTAATTGGCTGTGCAGCAATCCCTGCTCCACCGACCAGCATAAAGCATCATTTACAAGGCAGCTTCAGAAGCCTCTAGAAGAGACCAAACAATTCCACTTGACCTTTCCTTATGGACATCATCTGCAGTCTGGCAATTGTTTTGCTCGCTTTTTTCTTATCTGCATAATGAACCACTGTAAATCTTCGTTCAAAATACCTCCTCTCTGCAGTATTTCCTTTTACTTCACTTTAGTGAAAGCCAGAAGACAGCATGCAGTGGTAATCTTTAGTTACACAAGTTAAGGATAACTATCACAAGGAAAAAATAAATTAATTATCGTTACATAAATTATAGTGAGAGGTTTCTTGATGGTGAAGACCTCAAAGCTTTTCAAAGCAGACCTGTAAGCCTTGATATGCAAAATAAAAAGCTCCTGATCTGAAACTTTTTGCCAAAAGGCAAACTCAGAAGAGCAATAAATGGAACAAATCTAGACTGTCTTTGGACATTAGCCAAGGCTTCATGAATGGCACCACTTGCAAAGACAGGCAAGTGAAGCATCAATAAACCAGGAAACCAGTAAACACTGAAATCTCTGTTGTATTCATTATAAATTCACAGCACTTTCTAAACTTAGATAAGAACCAGTAATAATCCATTCGATACCCTGAATCTGATGCCTGGCAAAAAAAAAAAAAAAAAAAAAAAAAAAAAGAAACATATGAAACATATGAACAGATTTATTTCTGTTCTAGTTGTATAAACTTTTCCCTCTAACGTGATTTGAAAATGAAATCATTCCTGCTGTTTAATTCTTCCAGAAGACTTTGATTGTTTTTTCCTTAAATGATATGGCTCCAAACTTCAAATCCTATCTTTATCGCTGAGGTGTTTGGAAAGCCTCACTCCACAAAGGAAAACCCTGTTAGAACAACTGCAGAAACACCCAGTTAGCACTTTCTGATGTACTAGCTAAGAATCTAGATGGGACTCTCTATGAAAAGGCTCTGTAGAAACAGAAGCTACTGACTTTAGGTGTATATGAACTATAGTCAAATGTGTGATAGGAGCCAGAATCTGCAGCAGCACCTTGCAGAGACAAGGAGAAATAGCCAGGCAGCTCCCAGCATGGCTGAAATACTACGTGAAACAGAAACTTAGATCAGACGTGTCAAGCCAAGCTAGTCATACAGTCTGTAGCACAAAATAAGTCTTTAATGTGGGTGACCTGACAGGTGTCACATCAGAAGCATCAAGAGATCTTCCCCAGCCTCCCTCCTCCTTCCTTGTGCTGTGCTTCCTCCCTCCTGCTGCACCAGTGTGAATGCTCAGCAGAGACTTCACTGAGCTACTTTAACACCCTCGGCTCTTGCAGAGTGTTGTCTCTTGCCACAGAAAACTGCCATGTACCAGAGACCGTGCAAGGTGCGGGGCTGGGGATGGAAGGGGAGACCAGAACCAGCCTTACCCTGGCATGAGAAAGGAAGACCGGACAGTTTTAGACGCGGAGATGCACACCCGTGCATCAGTATTGTCTCTGAAAACAGAACGAGGAGCAGTCTGAAGAGCAGGGATGTGATATATGGTACCACCAGACTAGACAGCACCTAGTTTGCAGTATGATGCCCACACTGCAATGCAATCTCTGTCACCATCAGGGAAGAAGGAAACAAGTTTGTGTTCTGTTTGGTTTGAGGTTTGTCTTCTTTTTTTTTATTAACATCCAATTGCAGCTTGAGCAGCAGAGAAATATAAAGACTCACTGATATTCCAGATGAGAATCTTTATTAAAGCTATTTTTCACTATTTTTAATTATTTCACAATCTGAACATGATCAAAACGTTTGCTTCTTTTCTTTATTATTTAAACACCAAAAGGAATGTCCATTTTAATCACTGGGTACATCATTACACTTATTTTTCAAATTTCAGACATGAAAATGCACATAAAGATTTTTCATTTTCCCTTGCAAACACACAATAAAATCTGAAGCCCTGCAACAAAAATTGCTAGTGTTGCTCCCCCTGCAGCAACCTCACAAATCACCCTCTAATTTTAGCGAAATGAGACAAGATCACCTCAGAACTGAAGCCTCCCAACAGTATATCATCTAATAATGGCCATCAAAAGGCTGATGCATTTCAACTCTGGAAAAACATCACTTCAGCTACGGAAACTCTTACCAAGAAATATAATTTTTGCTTCCTTCTAGCAACAGTTTCAGATGAATTGATCCAGATATACTCAAAAAAAAAAAAAAAATCACCTTAGTAACTAATGACTTTTTAGGATAAGTTACCAGAACTTTCTCCAGTTCTTACAGAGATTTTCCCTGCATGGAGTGCTGTGGTGCAAGGCGGATGGCCATAACAGTCAGAAGAATATTTCATTTGAGTTAGCAACTGGATTGCACTTTATATGCTCAAGCAGCACTCTGCAATGGGTGTTCTGTCATTGTGGCTTACCCAGAGTATTACTTTTTATTTCTACGGTGGTGTCTCTCTGAGCCATGCAAGTGACAGAAGTTACCACATTTTACACCTTGCCTCAGCTTTGATTTCTAGGATTTTATAACCCCTTGGAAGCTCTGCAAGCTACTGCCAGTGGCTGATTTCCCACGGACACCTCAATGCCAGGCAAACCTGCTCATTTGAACCTCGTGTTCTGCTTTCACTTTTGTGTTCTTTCTTGGAAAGCGCATGGGTAAACTGACTTCTGCATAAACCTTCTCTTTATTGAAACCTGACAGCTGCATTGTTTTCCTTTAAAAACAATATGGATATGAGCCATGTTCAGATTAATATAAAATACCTTCTAATGCTAGCAAAAATAAACATTTTAAGTGGCATTTAACACACCCAGGGTTGCCTAGAGACCTGCATTTGTTAGACCCCAACCCCGTGAACAGCTGAGGTCAATTCATAAGCTCTGTTTCCTAAGAGCTCCAATCCTGTTTGGTGGAAATGTATAAATACTACATATGCATGGATTGTATAGGAAAAATGGGGCTAATTTCAAATATAGATGTATATAAATGCTGTGGGCATAATATCATGTTTGAGGAATAGAGTTCAGCATTACCTACAGCTTCTAGACCTGTTCTGATGTTTTACATTGTAAGCTTTAATTCAGAAAACAGAGGGTAAGATTCCATTTTCTTTCCTGCTACAGTCATATTGATAGAAGAGTTTGGCTTCTGCATTATGATAACCATTAAGATTCTATGAATTGTACTGCAGATTTACAGCATCATAGCTTATTTTAGAAACCCTTCAGGTTTAAGGTGAGATGTGAAAGTTATTTTTCAGAACAAGTTCTCCTGAAAGGACAGAGGATTAATAGTGCTTTTTGTTTGTTTGTTTTCCAGCAGCCCCAGTGATTCAGCCTGTAGCTCTCAGCAGCCTGAATCCAACATGAAGCACCTATTTAGCTAGGCTACACTGGGTTCCCACCCACTGCCCAAAAAAAGCTGAAACAATGATGTGACAAATCAGAGGATGCCAGAATGATAGTCAATAGGAAAGCTTAGAAGTTGTCTTTAAAAAAAAAAAATCTTTTCCCCAATTTCAGTGTATTTTGAGGAAGACAAAGACAACTGCTCATGCAGTAAGGAAAAACAGACAGACAAGTGTCTTAAGGTAACCCTGTTCATTTCATGCTTTATTAACACAATCCTATTACACATTTTTTCCCCTTCATTTTAATTAACAGAAGTGCAGTATAATGGAGCCACCCAGACAGCCCCACAGTTGAAAGCAGAAACTTCTATTATAAACTCTATTTTTAGCAGTATACAATTTTGGCTAGGGAATTATAAAACAGACTGAGAACTGTCAGGTTTATCTTGCAAACAAACCAGATTGGAGGCTACAATTTGAAGACAACTTGGCATACTAGCATTGAGTTACAGGTCACTAACGTTGCCTTAATGTGAAGCGTTAACCCTCTCTACAAAGCTCTCATCTCTGAACACTACAGTACTTCGTGTCTTTGTAGGCAGGCTACACACAGCCTGTATGCAGACTTCAGATGAAGATAAAACTTTTGCAGCTAGCTGTATTTATTGCTAGAATTGTGTATACGAGCCCACATTGAGGGATGTTTCCACAAGGAGCAGCAGGGTTGGGAGCTCAGGGTGACCTTTCCCACTATGTGGGGGAAAAAATGCTGTCCTTTAGGCATGAGCAGCCCTCAGCTTGGGCACAGGGAACTCAGCACCCGAGTGCTCCCATATTCAGCTCCTGGCTGGGCTGCAGCCAGGTGTGCTCTCAAATGCCCTCCTTTCACTCCCATCAGCTGGCAGTCATGCCCTGGGGACATTTCATAGCACCTGCCTGTTCTGATCCACACCAGGACTCATTCCTTTCATTGACCACAGCTGCTCCTCATGAGGCTTCCTCTCTAGACCTTTCCCCATCTTTGTTGCCCTGAGTCATCAGAGGAAGAGTGTTTGGTTCAGGAGGACCTGGGCTCTTGCACCAACCAACCAAGAAGGTGCTGTCTGAATACACAAACTCACCTGGTCCCACAGCTGAGCTAGACGGTGACCAGTCTGTTACACAGGCCCAAAAAATGCACTGCAGGAGGAAAAAAAAAAGGAGGAAAAAGCCCCCTGTGTCTAGGCAGAACGCAGCTGATATTTCTAACTCTGATGCTGGAAATAAAGCTGTCAGGCTCACCACCTTGCTTAATGTTCAAGACTACATTCCGCTCTTCCTAGATATCCGTGCACCATTTAAGAAATCCGTAACATTTCCTGGTCACTGCAGCAATCCGCCTCAGAGCTCTAGCTCTAGCAAAGTGCTATCCAAACTCTTCGGGAGCAATGAGAAATGAAAACAAGAAATGTTTATTTAACTGCAAATGCCTCAACTCCAATCATATTACTCTACCAAAAATACGTATATATGTATGATGGTAGAAGTATTTCCAACAAGATATGAGCCTCATACACAGACTTTCTCTGAATGAAAGTAAGAGTCTACATCAGAAGGGCAGACTTTTATGTTCAGCAAAGCAAAACTTATTTTGCATGAACCTGATATTTTATTTTTTTTTGGAGTCTTCATCAAGCTAAGAGAGGCAGTTAGCATGGATTGGATGGAGAAACGATAGCAGTGTTGCCTCAGGAAGGCATGGCAAGATTTTGATTTGGATACAAGGAGATTATCAGATAAGCAGACCCTGATTTCTGCCTCATCACAGACTGAGCTATACAGATGAGCTATATTTTCTGGAGTGTATAGTAGAGAACAAATTGACATACATCCTTCTCTTCATTGTAGGGGCACATTTCCTAAAGGTAAAGACAACTCTGGACTCCCTCGAGGGCAGGGTACAGGTGAGATGGCATATTTCTAGCCCATGGTCTGTTTAGGCTGACTTTGGAGACATAAGAGGTGGGAGGAGAGGCTTAAGGGACTTGGTTTCATTTTCCAAAACAAGTAATGGATAAGATATTAACAGCTTTTAAAAGCCTTCAACCTTTTCTTGCTGAAACAATATGGATTTTTTTGTCATTGGCTTCAATAGTAGGGGTTTGTGTCTTAAGAAATGGAATACCTGTCCTGGGAATCTGGGAGGTGGGGGGGAGGGGCATGATTTGTAGAGGAGCAGGTTGCCTTCACTTTTAATTTCACACCTTTAAACACTTTTGCTTCTTCCACCTGTAACATTCTCCTCATACATATAGATCCACACATAGATATATCACACTTATTACACACCAAATTTAAATTTTACCTTTATATTAAAAGCTTGCCTCTTTACGATATGATGTATGTGCACCTTACCATAAAAAGTTAACCCTCCTAAAATTACTGTTGTCAGCATAGGAGGATTTACTGGAGGAAATTAGCCTGAGAAGCACACTTATAAAAACAGTAACACAGGCAACTGGTGTGGTTCTGGGGTGGTAATTAATCCAAGCACCACTTTATCCAACCACACATCCTCAAAAATCAGTATTTGCATAATATATAGGTCACGAGGGCTAACAAATAAAGGTAAGGCAGTGCCGTAACTGGTGGAATCACCTATAAAATCTAACTGGTTTGCTTTACAGTGCACAAGTCACCTGACAGTGAGCAAGTCAAGTAATCCCTAGACAGGATGCTAGGAACTGGCAGGAGGACAGTGACACAGTGAGACCACAAAGAAGTTGCAACGCCGGAGCAGGTTCATCACACATACCGTTTCTCGCACACAATCCATTTGCCATTTACAGGTGTTATCTCGCCATCAATGAATCAATGGAATTACAAGCTTATTATGCACAGTCAGGCTTGGATTATAGCACATATTGAGATAAAATGTATGAGGTTTTTTAATACTGAAACAATGTTTTGCTTGTTTAATTTTTAAACTCTTATTACTATCAAAGCACAAATCTTATCGGCTTTTGAAGTTATTACCTCAAGGTCGTCCTCAACAGTATTTACCATTATGTTACCGGTTCCCAGAAACTATCTTTGGAAGGTTTTTATATTTAAGGATTATACGTTTGGACCTTAAATCAGTCAAGTCACTTGATTTTGATGCAAATCGGGGAAAAATGTATGAATTAATTTCAGTAGAGATGAAAATTACTCGCCAGCATCTCTGTTCAGAGAAGCACTGTAATCTGTTGTGGTGGTATTGGCAGCAGGACAAGACACATTACTTGTGCAATGCATCAGAGGAAGGAAAGGAAGCATGGTTGCCCATGAGGGATAGCCAAGCCAAGTTAAGTTGTCAGACTCTCCTCCATCCCGCAAGAGGCTGGGGATGACAGCATATTTTTGCTTATTATTTGGTGCCTAGTCCCGTACAAAAGAGGAAAGAGAAAGAAAACAACCACGAACAACAAAAAAGGAAGCAGCTGCAGCAGATCTAATCCGGAACATTATGAAACAAACACCAAGGTTATGCTTCAGAAGTTGAGCATCTTCCATGGTGGTTTCAGACCGGAGTGCTCTGTTGTCTCCTAATCAATATTCAGCATACAAGAGGTGGCCTTCCTCGCTCAGGAACTAATGAGTGGTTAATGACCCCAATCTGGTATATAACAGATTGTTAATACTGGTACAAGGAAAGCCCTAGTGAGATGAGCAGTTGCTGGCAGAACAGGAGGGCAAAGGAGTCATTTGATTGAAAAATGGTCACAAGCTGCACTTTATCAGAAAAGTTACGATATTCTTTGTTGTGCAGCTCTGCTTTACATAAGCAGAACAAAAAATAAGCTATTGTGATATTTTTAATATTACATCTATGAAGATGATGACACAGCTCCTATTTAATTCCCATTTGTGTTCTGCTGCATTTATACCATTAGTGCCACACTGTGGTTAGACAGACAGGCTCATATTTTGGAGGGGAAAAAAAAGTGTGGCTGACAACTATCATTTAACTTTGTGAAGCAGTAACAAATGGGCTTTTCTATATACAGTTACCTACAAATCATAAAGACTGCCTTCTTTTGCAGGCTTTTCAAAAGCAGGCAAGGAACAGAAAGGCTCATGCAAAACCCAGCAGTTCTCTGCTATGCTGAAAGAAGTTGCCACTGTGGTAATTTTGCAAAGCTTCAGCTTACACAGACTGAATAAAATCCCTCTCAGCAGGCAGTACGTGGTAATTTTTACATTAGGAAGATATTGCTTGCATCAATTTGTTTCCCTTATTTTATTAAACCTTGTTTATATATAATTCTATTTTCATGCACAACAGAAAATCTGTTATCCTGTCCAAGTAAGGCAGTAATGCTTTCCACGTGGCAACTTCACTTGTGCTCTCTTAAAGTCATAAAATAAGGTTTTACAGAATACTCTCAATGTGGTCTGGCAGCAAAGAGGAACATGGTGGGCATCTTGAACTTCTGCCTACCATCCTGGCTCCTAAATAAGGCAGCAATTCACTGCTAGAAAAGATTTCTAGGCTGTCTCCAACCTTCTGTTTCCTCAGGGACAAGCAGGGGTCTACAACCTAACTGCAAAGTAAAATCTGGAGGCTCCTCCTTTTCTCCTGCATCCTTGGAGTGCTCCCTTACTACGCTCTTAATCCAGTTCCCTGGGCTCTGTTAACAGAAGTCCCCAAAGGGCTGAGATCATTCCTCAGAAGGCCATCTCAAATCAAGATGCCCGACAATTATTAAAACCAAGGACCTGTTATGAGCTACCCAGCGGGATGCAGCCTGTGGAGCAGAGCTCACAGAAACCCCTTTCACAGAATACTTTCACCTCCTTAAGCCTTCTTGACATGCCCCCGGGAAGTCCCCTTGTCCCAGCCCACCACCACGTCCTCACCGGAGGAGCACAATGCTGTGCGCCCATCACACGTTCGTACTCACCTGCAACTCAGCTCCGCTCCATAAGCTCCTACTATTTCCTTAGGCCAGCACACTTAGAATTTTATATCCCTTATGATCCTGGATATTGATTTGGAAAGACTACAGCTGATCCAAGTTGTTTTGACCCAAGCAGGAGGTATTTCCCTACCAATGGACCTTTTCACTGCTGCTCTGTTTCTGCTGCAGGGGAGTATCATATACGTAACCCCAAAGCTGAGAATAACAGTGTTTTGTTTTTTTTTTCTGTGTGTGTGTGTTTTGTTTTAAATTCTACATATTATTACCTCTTTTTGACAACAGGTTATTCAGACTCCTCCAAAGTCAGTAACACAGTATTTCTTGAAGAGAAGCAGAAATCAGCCCCCTCTGATTATCCTCCTTTCCTTAAGTAAGGGCACTAGGCTGATTTTTCTAGAATGAGCCTCAGCCATTCTCAAGCTGTCACTTAACCCCTACCTCTTCAGCCTGAAAACAAGCAGCTCCTTTGCTCCCCTGTATGACACCTTTGGTTGGGAATTTTCCTCTTAACAGCTAGTTCTTCACATTTAGAAGAGCTATAAATGGTAAAAATGGTGAATGGGCTTTGTTTTCTGAAAAACAGAGAAGAATTCATTTTTTTCAGTGTTTTATCTGTTTCTTGATCTCTTTAAAAGAAAAACCACTTTCTTCTCTTAGTGAGCATTAGTTCACAGGGATGCTGACCATTCCCTTTTTCTATTGATTACAAACATTAGTTTGGGTATACCTCATATACAAAAATCAGGCTCATTATGTGAATGCATAAAAAAATAAGGTTCTAAAAATACGTTGTTCCAAACATAGACTTCATGCTGTCTCAGGCAACTGTCTATAAATCTCTTCAGGTGCTAAAACTCAAGGACTTGAGCTCATCAAGAAACAGTTATCTTTATCCATATATCAAGCCAGCTTTCAGGATGTGACAAACATGCAGTAATGTGTACATCTAATAGAGACCTGCATTCTGCTCCAATTCATCATGGTAAATTCATCACAGGAGATTCAAAGTAACTGTGCTGTTTCCAAATACTTAGGCAAAGTGTGGGTGGTCAGAAAGCAGTGATGAGAACAGGATTGACAGCTTTCTCCCCTTCTGTTTAGATGCTCTGGAACTCTGCTATGGAATACTAGAAAAGAGTAATATGGATTTAATGCTACATCACTATATTACTGGGCAAAAAGTTGCAAAATCATACAGCTGAGAGAAGGAAGAGAAACCATGGGGAATACCAGGAACCTAACTTGTATTTTTGCCTTTGAAACTCTCCTCTTCAGCTAATTAAAGGATGTTTTACCTGCACTGAAAATCAACCTTTCTCATGGGTTTCAAATGCACAGTACCTTCCTCCTTCCTAATAAATACCTTTTTTTTCCTGACAAGACTTCCTTTTCTCAAAAACACAGAAAAAAATGTAACAGCAAATCTATCTTAGAGGCAATAATTTATCCATTACATTGGAATAGTATTTAAGTGACAACAAAGCAATCAACAAAAGAGCAACATTATTTGCTCAGTCAATTTCTTTGAGAGTGATAAAATAAACCAAAAGCAAAGCCATTAAAATGCTTGGGGGAAGAAGGGAGGGGAGAAACCTGTGGGGAAAGAAGTATGGCAATAAAAAAAAATCAGAGTACTTACACATGACAAAGTTTCAGATGCAGTGGCCACAAAATAGGAAAACAATTGCAGTGTTTGAAAATGAGAGCTGGGCAAATCAATGACTGCTAGTCATCAGCCATGTCTCACACACATCATTTATTAAATCAGAATGCTTCCTTCATCTTCCTCTACAGAAACAATAAAAAAGTACTCTATGCAGTTACGCCTCCGTCTGTATATCTCAGGAAGACAGAAATCAGATAAATTCATTTTAAGGGGGAAATCCTTCTCCTAATTTTCCTCGCAGGTAGCAGTTTTCCATCTCTCTCTGGTGTCCTACCACATGATTCTCAATCACAAATATTACAGAAGCTCTCACATGGAACTGGTGCTGACCTCAGCCGGGTGCAGGTCACATGAAACCAAGAAGCATTTGGTATTGAGGACCCCAGAGGTCATCATCGAAATGTGAGGGAAAAGTGGGAGTTATTGGTATCATATTTGTCAAGAAATCCATGACTAAAATACAAGGAAAAGCTGTTCTTTGTTTGATATCATTTTTTTTCCCCTGTATTTTTATCATTTCCATTAGCTTGGTATGTGAAAGCCCTTGTCCTGGGAGCTAATCACTTTCTGCTAAATCCTTTAAACACATAACAAAAAGATGGCTTTAGCCCCAAAATCAAAGGGGAAAGGAAGTCAGAAAAGGAACAGAAGGAGCCATGATCAATTGGGATGACAGGTCATGGTCTGCACACATGAGGAGCCTCACTTGTTTGTTATCTGTAGCCAGCACGAATCTTTAGGAGCAATGTGAGGGAGAGCAACAAAGACATTTTGGAGACTGAGAGCAGCATAGAGAAGACGCCGCGTTTGTAAGTGCTACAAAGCCAGGCTGGTGTCTTGGGTTGGTCTGTCACTTCTCAGCAAAGATGATCCATCAAGAGAGGCTGTGACCAAGGGGATGGGAAAAACGGATAGCAGTTTGCACGGCTGCAGTTGTCAAAGTCAGGGAACGGGATGCTGCAGTACCCAAGGCACAAATAATCGAAGTCTAGTCAAGACTGTTAAGGACTTCTCATTAGGATCCTAATCAGAGACAACTCCTGAGGCCTCGGGTGCGTCTGTGTCCCACAGCTGCTAGTGGCAGCGCCTTTCGCTCTTCTCCTCCCAGCCCTCCCAACTCCCTCCCTTGTGCCAGCTCTTCAGCCTGTGCCCTCTCTTCCTTTTTTCTCAATCAAAGCAACATGCCAAGCAGCTTCTGTCATAACTGACACTGCGCTGTAAGCACCATATTAGCTAATTCATTAAATAGACACTGAAACAGGGAAAGGGATCAATTATACCCTTGTCTGTTTGCTCAGCTGCTGCACACTGTCAGGTGCGTGTTGTGGTGTTTGTTTGTCCAGCCGTCCCCACGGAGAGCAGCACGCAGCATGCTCCAGTGCTGGCGGTACTCCTGGCACCCCTCTTCCTGCCCACACTATGAAATTTCCTCCCTTTCCCCCAGAAGGGTCTGCAGCCACTTCAGATTTTGGATTCCAGGGTAAAGTTTTAAAACTGATGGGACTGGTGTATTGATTTGGAGCAAGCACAGATTGAAGATGGTTAAAAACTGGAGCCACTCATAGGACTGTATGTACAATTCAAAAATGCACAAAGAATTTGGGAATTTCTAACCCAAAGGTGTAGGAAAACGGAAGTGATACTTCAGTTTTAACTGTCACTATCAGGAAAAGCATCTTTGACCAGCTTTTTCTATCCTAACGATAGACTTGAGAAAGGATATAGGGTTTGAACTGTTATTGCAAAGATCAAACCTTTCTGCAACTTCTTTTTCCAATAGATTGATGCATTCATGGCAAGTATTCTTGTTCATTGATCACAAATGACAAGAGCCAACCTATGCTGCTACACAAAATCACTGCAAATCAAAATCATAAAGCATGTCTACAAAGTCCTAAAGAGACTCAATATTGTGCCCCACTTTCCCGTTCATATCAGTGGAGTTCTGAAAAGTTCATAAAGACAGATGTAAAAAAAAGGTGGCAGAAGATGGAGAAAAAAAAGGATAAGAAAATTAAGCAGTGAATTTTTATAAATGTCATTAGAGATTCTTAGGGACTTAAAAGAGAAAAATGTTCAGTTTTTTCATAATAGATATAGTGGCAATTGCAGTCATGCGAGCCTAGAATCACGTAGGTAAGAATTAATTTCAAAATGAATATTGGCCATTCTGCTTAACTCATGGAATTTATTCTTTTTGCTGGATCTAGCTGCAAAGTACACTTATTCAAGGAAACTTGCCAAGATATACGAAATTTAAGGATTATACCAAGGATTAAGCTTATAAGCATTATGCAGCACTCTATACAGTAGTATTTGGACTTTCAAATTCTTCACAAATCACTTGCGCAAGGCAACCTGGGGTGGGGGATTCTCATACCCGGAGCGCTGCAAATACAAATCCAGAGACTCACCTGAACCTGCTTTTATTCCCAAAATAGCAAGGATTTCCTGGGGTATTAAACATCTGAAAACATTTGGCCTAAGCTATCAGATGAAGGCCTGAATAATGGGACTCTGGGGAATGAATGACAACCACCAACCCTTCCTTCTGAGAACTGCTGTTGTTGCAATGCAATTCCTCCCCTTCCAAAGGTAAACAGCACAGCCTTTATAAATCAACACCCTTCCAGAATACAAAGCCACAGGGATATCCCTATCAATACATCATTCAAGCCAGAAATTAACCTTAACATGCCATATAATCAGTAAATAGTCGGAGTTAGTGGTCAGAGAGCAAAGGAGTGTTGATAGATGCAGTCAATTATTATTTTCCTGATAAAATAATAGCTATGGGAGATCTCTTACCTGTTTTTCTGAAGCTGGCATAGAGTCATGCTTTGAACCATGACCCTCAGATACCACGGATTTCAAGGATCTGTACCAGAACACTCATTCACTTCAGACACTTAAATCTGTAAAGCTTCAAAGGAGGCAGAACAAACATTAGTTTTAGTCATCCAAAAGAACATCTGCATCTGTACCAGCCACACGTGGAGGCAAACAGCTTGGGCTGTTCTCTCCAGCTGGGCTAAGTGACCTTAGCTTAAATCTTCCTGAATTGCGACTAATGACCCAGAACATCCATTGCAGCAATTAAAACAAATAAACAAACACCCTGTCCTCTCCTGTCAGCATCTGAGTCTTCTCTTTCTCTTTGCTTAGTATCTTTGCAGATGATCTTGATACTAGTCACGAAAAACAGTTCCAGGATCTGTCACCACAAGGCCACCTTAGCTCTGGAGTAGCATTAATGGCTGGGCAGATCAGCAGCAGAAAAACTGAAAACAGTCACGCATACAATGTGAAACTGGGTAGATTTGGGCCCTCGATGAAGGCAGTGCTGAACCTGTCATGCTGGTCAAAGCAGCAATTTGCTCTGATGAATCAGTATCTGCTTCATCTCCAGGGAGGGGGCAGTAGTCAGTCTCATTCACTGAGTCAAACCATTTTAGCTTGTGCTTTTCCCACGTGGCTGATCAGGAAACAGCAGGCCAGTAGTGGAGCCCTCTGAAACCCTTTCATCCAGCACGGCTTCTTCCACCTCTCTTACAGCAGAAGCCAACGCACCTCCTTGAATGTGACGTGAGAGTCACGCAGTACTTTCAGAAGATTTAAGTCTAACAAGTGTGCAGGAACATGGGGAGCAATCCAGTAGCTATTCCCCGATATGACAGATGAAGAGGGTCCAAACTCACCCTAAATGCCGACACCCACAAGCTGGTGTGAGGGATGGTAGCGAGCTACTGCTCAAAACCAATCCAATCTAGGGGAAACTGAGGCACAATTCCTCCTGACGAGCATTACTGCAACCATAAAGGCCAGCTCCTCAGTGGCAGCCACCAGCATTTGCACCACTGAGGTGGTTCTCCCGAGCAGTGTGTGGTCTGGCATCCTGGCCTGGCACAGGCAGGTCTACGGCTCCCAAATGTGGCCAGGCTGCATCCCTGCTCCTGAAGCTGGGTCACTATTCCAAAAATACACAGGGCCAGATGGCGAACCCACTCAGCAGTCCAAAAGCAAGGGGATTCAGGCAAAAGGATGGTATCCTGGGGTCTGGCCCCTGCTTCCTGCATTCACTCTGCCTTTTGCAGTAATGAATAATTGGATTAAGTGCAGAAACACTGCTAAGGGTCATCCAAACCCTGTGCAGCACAGCAAGGATACGACTTTGCCTTTTGTTTCTCCAACTCAAATTGTCCACACCAGATTTGTCTCAGTTTGAACATACATTTCTGTTAATTTCCTGTAAAAACTGTATTTGGTTATGATGTTATGATGGAATTACTATAATCACATTTAACAATGACTAAGCTCTGTGTAAATGATCTAGCTCACATAAACACACAGAGTCATTTTGCCAGATTGTGAAATGTTGGTCCTTGATTCTGTAGCTGCAAGTAATGATGGCAAAATAGGACAAGGAGACAACAATACAGCTTGTTTGGAGTAGGCTTCTCTACTGAAAAATCATTCTTTATAGCCATGGGAAGTGCTTGCAGTTGCATTTCAGCCACAGCTGCATTTCAACATTTTCCTGATTAAATACACCTAGAAAATGGGAAGATATTCCTCTTCCCCACAAAGTCTTAGTCTTGCAAAGTCAGACCACTGAAAAAGCCTGCCTTGGGATGGTTCCCAGCGCCCCTCCTCTCTCCTAGCCCTTCCTTGTCAATGGTGGCTATAGCTTCTGTCCCCAGATCTCTGCTTTCATTTATAAATAAGCCTCTAGCCCCTTTGATCACAAAGAAAACCTTTGAAATGTGAAATGAGTTTAAACCCACACAGCAATGTGTGCTCAAGTCTTTAGACACCTGTAATAACAGCAGTTGGATGTGTGAGCTGTCCTATTCACTTCAGCAGAGCGCTCGTTCTGAAGCCAAGTCAAATAGAAGCCACATGGTCCAGTGATTAGATCATTATTTTGGCATTTGTGATGTTCAGGGTTAGTTTTGTGCTGATCCACAGAGTTGTGGGAATTTGGACGAGCCGCTTGGCAGAAGGTTTAAGCCGTGCCTGCTCCCAGCGGGCTCCTGGAGCCGCCTCGTGCCAGCGGCAGGGCTCAGCCGCGCTAGGCCTCAGCCTGCCTTGCCCCTGCCTACCAACTTGTAGTGCTTGGCCCCAAGAATCGGAATGGCTAACAAAATGTGCAAATTGCCATATCTTACTCCTTGAACAGCCCCTGCTCACGGTGTTCGTTAACTCCAGCAGTTACGGGAGGAAGCAACGTGGCATTTATAAAGATATACGACAAATCAAGAGTGGTACAATAACCGAAGCGAGCAGTGAAAGGAAGAGAGATGCACCCTGTAACCAGAGCACCGTGACTTGGGCTCTGACACGCAGTTCCTGTGTGACATCTCGGAAAAGGAATTTAAAGATGTTTAAACATTATTTTTCTGACAGCAGATGAAACAGTAAATTAGTGGAGTAACTAACTACTGCCAAAGACAGTGGTGGAAGGTCCAGCTCTCCTAAAAAACAGAGGAACGTGATAGGGAGAGGTGTGTGTGTTCATAAAATTGTTACAGTTGCATGTATTGTTTCCCACTTAAGTGAATTTGAATCAAAAACTCTTCAGAAATGAACACAGAAGAATTCCGTTTTCTTTATTTCCTTTATCCACACAGTTATGACAGATTCACAATAGCAATGACATGTTGTCAGATGACTCACTGGAATAGCTCTGGCTGCTATTTAGGCTTTTTCTTTCATGAAAACCCTTGCCATCTTAAAGTCCAGCAAATCCATAACTTTATGAACGCAGACAGTTCCATTGACTTCAAGAGAACTGTGAGGAGGCAGAAAAGTCTGCATCTAGGCACTCTTTTGAGAAATTTGGCCCTACAAAACATTCCAGACAAATGATAACGATCAGCCATATCTATTTTTATGGAGCATACATACTTTTAAAATGTATAAAATGGCACCACTTAAAACCATCACAGGCATCAAAGCTGCTGCAGAATGAAAATTATGTGCAAGAATCAAATCTTTCCTCCCATTCCTTAGCCCCTGATGAAAGCAAGAAGGGAATTTTTCCCTTCCAGCTGGCCTTTCACAGAAAGTGTTGCCATCCTATTTTCTGCCAGGCTTCAGGTAACTTACAAGGATAAGGTCATATCTTTCAAGATGTACCATTAGCTTCCTTACTGCAGGAGAAAATTAAAAAGGAAAATTGCCTGTCACACCCAGAGAGCTAAGCTGATGATGAAGGCTGAAGTCTGCTCAGATTTTCTTTCCTGGGCTTAGACTTTAAGGTTACTTTATTTATTTATTTTCATGCACCTCAAGTGCTGCTTAAAATACAAAACCTACCAAGTATTTGCTTTCTTGCAAAGATGATAAATTGGGCTAGATTTTCAGTGTGCTGGATACACACAAACCCACCTTTTGGGTGATCTGGAAGGGTCTCAGGTAATTTTATCTTTTTGATGGCATGTAATCTTCACTGCTAGAATGAGACACATTTTCCCTCTGTTTTCTCCTTACCATCTAACTTGTGGCTGGTCTGATGATGTCAGGATTGATGTGCCTAGGAAGAGATTCTTGCTATTTTTTATTGCTTATATGTTATCTTTTAGTTTTACTATTATTTTTTCTGTACACACTGTTTGGAGAGCAGTAGACCCATCACACTGCATCTCTTTCCCAGTGTCAGATTATTCATTCTAGCAATGACCTTACTTTACTTCCACAAGCCTAAAGATGTGTTTGTTAAAATAGGCAATTGGACACATTGAGATAGCCTGCGGGGCATTGTAACTTTGTCCATATGAAAGATGCTACAGAAGTGATGCATCCTAAAGCACCCTTTTGCTTGGCTACGTTATAGCTGACTCCTGCAGCATACCTCTTGTTTTACCGATACATGCCATGGAAATTTTTTAAACTGTCGAGATATAATGAAAAAGGATACGTTAAAGTAACATAAAAGTTGGTTTTAAACTAAAAGACAAACAAGCTTGTTGTTTGTAACATCTACTTATGCCTGTGTACAACAGATCTCGAGGGTTATTTCTGCTGGAGAGATACATAAGCTATGCTTCTGTTAATAATAAGGATGATGGTAATAATAATGATGATGATAATAATGAGGAGAAGAAGAAAAATGTTACTGCACAGTCAAATTATCTTCTCATTCTGTGAGCCATGTAAGGCCACAAAGACTGCAGAGAGCTCAGCCCATGCAGCGCACAGGCCAGGGTCACGCTGGAAACCAGACAGGCATGCTGCAGCAGGAGTCTGTGGGGGCATGGAGGTGTCTTGTTGGAAGGTAGCCAGTAAAAAAAAAAAAAAAAAAAAAAACAGTCTTGGCAACTTTATAACCTCAAAGGCAAAGCAAGATTTGCAAGTGGTTTCAGTACAACAGGTAGTTGCCTTTTCAAAATTAGATAACTTTTGGGGTTGATGAGCCCAGGTGATATCAAAATGCCTCATACATCCAACACCAAACAACCAAACACAAAACCAAAACCTTGCTATTTGAGGGGCAGCCTATAAGCAAATGCCTTACTCCTTCAGCAGATCACACAACGACTGTGGCAGGATTTTCCCTATGATTGCAAGAAACTGTTGACTCTCTCTGCCCTCACTCTGGGGAGGAAGAACATCCAGTATACCATAACACCTACCGCAGTGATGGCGATGCCCTACCTAACGCCAAGTGGGTCAGTAGTCATCATACTGCGTGGTCCAAAGCAGCATGTACTCTACAAAACAATTGGTTCGAAAAGAAAAGTTTCTTGACCTGAAATAGGCATTTCTTACTGCTGCTTTCCCCAGGGGTCCTTCCCTCGAGCTCTTTGGCACCGCTCACCTCACTGGGCCCATTAGGTTTGCCATTCATCTTGAGGACGCTGTCGCTCCATACTGGAGCACATCCAGCAACCAAATCCATGCCTCCAGAACCCTGCTGATTTTCATCATTATGGAAAGGAGTCACATTCAAAAATCTGATCTCTCTTGCAAGAGTAACAGCCATTCACCAGCTTTTAAGATAGTCTGAGTTAATAACAGTATTTTGATTCATGTCTGAGCAGAGGATCTCCAGGGAACTGCGCAAGGACAGCAGAAGCACAGACAGGTTTCCCTCTTACCATGTGAAGTCATTGCCTTACACGCACACAGGTTCTTGGTGGCCCCCTTGTCTTCCAAGAAAGGATTTGCAGCAATAAACCCCATCCTGTGGCCAGTCTGTCGTGTTACAGACACTCGGCAAGACTTTAATAAAGTGACAACTTGATGCGAAACCACAGGCTCCAAAAAAAGAGAAGTAGAAATTCGGGTATATGCAGCAAACCGTGCACTTGACACAAAGAGGATTCCAGAAAGAGAATGCTCATTGACTTTACATTTTTAGGCCATTTCTTCTCTGCTTTTTACCATTCAGTACAACTCTTCTCTTGGCAAAAACAAAGGGGATGTTACAGGCCAAAAAATGCATTTTTCTTTAGATCATCACTGAATGTACACTGTTTAATTTACAGACCAAAACAATCGGCAACGTGGAAATAGTATTTTTCAACAAATTCAGGTTTTATTCATAAATGCAGAATATTTCTATGCATAAAACATGATGTGAAACATAGCTTTATGTATTTTTACTAAGCAAACTTAAACTTTGATTTATATCCATTTCACTAAAACTTTATTGCTTCCTCGTCAGATAGGACAGATTCCTTTCTGTACCTTAGATGGTAAATATAGTTAATGTGCTGAGGCTGCAATGGATCAGCAGTGAAGCTGTTTAATAGTGACATAAATTATTTCAGTGACTTTTCCTGCAAGTGAGAGATGACTCCATGTGCTATAAACTAATACCAAAGGAATGATGCTCTTTCATGCCAGCAAAGTGCCTGAGCTATATTGTTTTTGTATCCTGTTGGGGATGCTACAAATGCAGCATGTATTACAACTATATGCACTTAGGCGATTTTTCTTTGCTGTTTTTAATGCTCTCCTGCACTGAAAATTGAGCTTCAGTGTCTGAAAGAAGGCAAAGCCAATTACTTTCCTTGAAACCTCTTTTTAAAGTCTGCAAGCCCCAACAGATATTAAAAAAAAAAAAAGAAAAAAAAAAACTTTCCATTAGCTTAACAATATACTTTAAAATAATTATGCTGTTGTTTGTAGAACTTGACAAGAGCAAGGCATGAATGAATGAAGCTGGGTGACCAGTGGGAGCCACACGCACGTGTGTGCAGGCCCTTTCCCGTGCTGCAGACGCTGCTCAGCAATGCTCCATCCCCATCCCCTGCTCTGTCTCCAGAGCCCACGTTACAGTTTCCACAGCATTTTGTTCAACTTACAGTTCAAGTGCACTTCTACCAAGAAAACAGTTTCTATTTGTCCTCAAATTGGTCTCTTATAAAAGACCTTTCATGTGCATTGTGGTTCCTCAATAGAAATAACAGGAGTACAGAGGAACAGAGCAAAGTTTATTATAGCGCCAGAAAAAATGTAACTGAGGCAGAAGTTCATCCTATGACTAGATTTCACCTGTTCAGTGCAGCTATATTTTCTGCTCACTTTAGTCGTTGACCCCACAGGAATTCATCCTCTTTTCTCCCTTGTGTTTTACCTTCCCATACCTCTCACTGAGTTAACTTTGGCAGTCCCTTTGCTGTTCGGTTCATCCCACCACTAGTGTGAGGGACCTCAGATGAGACTTCTGGACACGTCTCACTTTTTCTCTCTTCCCCAAGCACTCCTTCCAGATGTATTTCTCCCTCCTCTCCCATCTCTTTGCATGAATTTAAACTGGCCTCCTTCTTTTCACTGTCCTTTACCTATCTCCGTGCAGACCAACACTAGCCTCTTTTTCCTGTACCTCCAAATCCAGCTATGTGGTCTCTCTCAGTTTTTCTCCAGCACCAACCCTTTCACCGAGCTCCATCCAGCTCTGCCCCACAGAGCAGAAACTCCGTGGACAAGTGGGTCTCTTCTAGAGCTGCCTCCCCTCCCCACCTTCAGCCCGTGCCTGGCCACAACGCTGCCTCACGGACACTCAGCTCCTCGCAGCCAAGCCCATGTCTCAGCCTTACCCAGTATCACCTCTTCACATGCATCTATTGTCTGAGAGTGGTTAAACAACTGAAATGAAAAACACTTTTTGATTCTGAAAATCAATATTCTCCCCTGTTAAATGTATTCATACCTTTTCTTCTACCCAGGACTGCAACCTGGGACTCATTGCATATATCTGCCTCTCCTTGTGTGTCACTGTGCTGGACCCAACATCTGCATCTGTTCAGGCTCATATTAATACAGACACCAGTTCTTACATCTGGCTTTATGCTTTATCTTCCTTCTCTTCCTCCACACCACATCCACCTTAGTCTGCCAGTCCCAGTCCTCCAGGAGCCCCAGCACATGAAATGCCCTCAAAAACTCAACTAACAAGAGTGCTTTCATTGCAAAGGCAATTGCTCTGATTTCCTCTTCTCTTGAACTACTCAGACATTTCCATGGAAATCAGTGGAATCACACCTGACTGAAATTCCTCTAGCTGAGAACAAAATTGTCCATGTGTTTCCAGCAGCAGCAGGAGGACATCAGTCACTCAGGGTGGCTGATACTGCTGGACATGGTGATGTGTACCTACAGGTTGAAACAACAGCTCCAGAGGTTTTTCTTCCTACACCCTCTCCGTTTTCTTATTACCACACAGGCTTCAAATCCTATCACTTTCAATGTAAAAGCAATGTAAAGGGGGAGGAGGAAGCTGGAAGCCTCACTTTAAATGCTACCATTATTCAGTATTTTTCTGATGTTTATTTCACCTGAAATGGTCCAGACATACAGAGCTATTTACAGTGACTTATTACTTCCATTATTAGATATGATAACTGCAGAGAACAGACTGACATAATTTAAAATCCACAGAAAATGACAGCAAGCATCTCTGTGATGCCAGGCTGGGTTTCACCTTACTGGGAAGGCCTCTGCTTATCTGTGGCTGTTACGGCAGGGTTGTGTGCCCAGGAGAATTGCTCCTTTTTGTACCACACTAACCTAGAAGAAAACATGCACAGAAGACTTTATTCAGATGTGTCCACTGGCACCCTTTTAAATTTTCTGGCAAAAATAAACTGAACTGGGGAAAAAAAGAAAAAAGAAAAAAGAAAAAGAAAAAAAAAAAAAAAAGGTATTAGCAAGTAAACCAATTAAGTTTTGTCCTAAAAATGCAAATTCATGTAGGGGAGGCTGAAGCTGTCTGCCTAAATTACTGACATAATCCAAACTATCTCTGAAGTCCAGACTCACTAAAGTTTTTGTTTTCAACTCTTTGCCTCCCTTTACTTTTTCCTCTGGTTTTGCTTGAGGACTCATTCAGAGAGTCATTTTTTTTAGAAGCCGAGGAGAAGGACAAGAACAGGTACATGTTGTTTTTTTCTCATGTACCAACAAGCTGTAAGTACAGGTAAAACTGAGAGATCAGCCAGTCAGAGGTCTGTAGTTCATCTTGTCACTCATTTTCTCCTGTGGTTTTTTTTTTGGATTATCAAGAAAATCAATAAGGTTATGTCCAGTGATGTCTGGGACTTGTCTATCAACTCTGTATGCATGAAAAGTGATCGATTTCAATGATACTACAGCAAAAAGAAACTGCCATCACTTCTCTGACCCAGGCTCTGTATCTGAACTTGCCTGAGCTCATCAGCCTATAATCAAATGCTTACTGTGTCTTTCAGCCTCCAAAACTTGTAGATCCCATTTCAGCAATGCCTTATATTTATTCCTAGAACGGATGAAGGCAGTATTTCTCACTTTTTCAATGCCCAGTTGGTTTATCAGTTCTGAAATGGCCATTTGGCTAAACCAGGTGATAAACTTGAAGGTTAAGTGAAAACCCATTCCCTCTGTATTGCTCTAACAGCTCCAGTTCCCCACAGTTAACCGATGGCTTCCAACTACTCAGCAAGACTCTCTTTAACACATCATTTGTGGACTACTTTGCTGTTTTAATTTTTTTCAGCATCTATAAGAAGTCTAGGAATTAATATAAATTGACACAATTCTTACATTATTAGATGGTTTTATCCTTATAAATAGAAAAATAAAGTGAAACTATATAAAATTCCTACTTGAGTTTTTTAAATGCATTTTATCTGAGTTTTACCCAGACGTGTATTGGTACATTTCGATCTGTTTAGACATACACATATTGAACCATCCTACTGAATGCTCAGAGCACAGGAAGATCAGCAAGAGCTAAGGACTCACTGTCACTGGACAAAAGGCTGAAAAATGCCACAAAACTCCAGGTCCCTGACATGATCTCTAAAATTACTCGGTATTTCTAATAATTAAAGAAGAAATGGGTGTATCTTTACCATTTACACATTTCTGTTGTAACAGGTGACTAGCTTTTGCATGTAGCAAAACTGAATGAACTAGCTTCGAGGTGACTCTGCTACAAAAGAGTGAAACTCTTGAAAACCACTTTTTTTCCTGCATTCTGCTGCCCCTGTTCCTTCCCTAAAAAGTTTCCAGAATTGCTTATGCGTACTAGAAACAGGGGGTCTCATTCCTTCCTGCATTGCAGTACTGTCAGTCATTTGTATCTGTGCAAAATAAGCGCAGCACAAACAAAGTGCCAGGTCTGATTTGACATCAGCTGTGCAACGCATAAATAAGGTGCAGAGCAGGGAATGACTGACCACAGAAGCTTTATGGCAGGTTGCTGGGTAGGTACAGAAGTATGGAAATGCTGGCTGCCAATAGCTGTATGTAAATAGGTAATGCAGAAATACAAGGCTGTATTTCCTACAGGTATACAGTATTTCTAGTATACATGTCACAGTTGCCTTAATACATTATCTCTCCGAACATAGGAAATTGATGGCTTCTGCGCCATCTGTACCTGGAAGACGTATAGAATAGCAGCAGCCACAATGACTGAAATAAAAATGAAAGTATTGCAAAAAGAAACCATTTCCTAAAACCCAATCAAAACTGAAACCTAGCAGAAACAGTAAGGAATATCTCAACATATTTTTAGCCCTGAAAATATTCTTACTGGAGAGAACGACTGAGTTAACCCTAAGTTACCACCTATGTGCACAGAAAGCCAGAAATCACAACTTTCCAAGCAGGTAAGAACCTGTGATGGTAACAGGGTGCAGAAGGGAAGTGCAGATGGAAAATTCTGTATTAAAGGGGATGTAAAACTTCCCTGAATGTAACCTTCATTAGAACACGAGTGGTGATCAAGAGCTCGGAGACATAAAATGGCAGACGAACAGAAATTTGTCTTGGTCTAGGACGGAAACCATGAGCAAACAATTGTCTCCCATCTAGTCAGTCCTGTACATACGCAGAGACCATAGCTTAGAATACTGAGCATTATTTTCAGTAAGAACCATTGTAGGTCTACCAAGGAAAAATATTTGATTAGATTCACATGTGTAATGGATTTGCTCTATTCTGAAATTAGCATACTACATTCTACCTAGACTTGCATCTTAATAGAGTTTACTGAGCAAATGCATAAATAAGAGGTTTTCATCCATCATCTTTCTGACACGCAAGCTAAAGTCACTTTTAATCTGTACATAATAAATGGGATTAAGCATTCACTGAGTGTGGTTTTATTGTGTCAGTTTGCAGGAGCCCAGAGGACAAATTCTTCTGAATGGCAGCCTATTTTTCCACTCTTCTTGCCTGAGTACTAGATTTAATACCTCATGCAAGAACCTTGCGCTCTTCCACCAAGTCAGCTACTGGACAAGCAGTCTACACCATGGAGGGGCTCAAGAGCTTCCACTACTAGCAAAGCCTTTGACTTCTGGAAGGGCAGAATAATGGAAGGGTAAGTGATAAAGAAAAGGAAAAGCAGGTTAAACACCCAGTCAGAAAGTCTTTGCTGACCCAGCTCATCAAAGATACAGAAAAGACTTGAACATATTTCCATGTTTTTTCTTCACTGGGAAAAGTAATTTAAGTCATGTGCATAATGCCACTGACATTGCAACATTTTAAAGCTGTTCTCCATCAGCTCAGAATTTTTATCTGACCAAAGTAAATAATAATTAATAAGACCAAATTCAATATCATCATATAATTTATTTTTTGTTTCTTTTCTTTCACCTGTAATTTACTGTTTAAGTTCCCACCCCCCAAAAAAAATCTGGTAACAGGGAAATAGAGACACCATTGGTGTATGTCTTTATCTGTACAACCATCTTGACACTGTCAAGACAAAATCGGTAATTTGAAAGCTATTAAAGAAGCCTCACTGTGAGCAGACACACACCTCAAAGCTCAGACCCTAAAAGACTCTCCTAATGCACAGAACAGGGGTCTGATGGTCTAACAGCGGTCCTAATGCACAGGACAGCGGTCTCCTGATCATACATATACGATCACAAGAAATAGTCTGATTTTTAAAGGGCTTGGCAAGGTTCTGCATACCTATCTCTTTTTTTTTTTTATAGGAAGGGTGATGATTCTTACTTAACTCAGTGAAATATTTTGAGATCAATAGATGAAAAGGTTGATACATGCACTTAGAACTATTACCGAGTACTTTGCACCAGATAGCAGTGTGTCTGAAAGCATGCCAAATGCCCCATTTCTTATTCTCCAATTTAGAATGAGCCAGCGAATGCTGCAGGATCATGATTAAACTTTTAAATGTCACATCCACTAAGCAGCAGTATCAGTCAGTCATTGAGACAGTGTTATATGAACTTAGTTCACATCAGTGAATGAATTATACAACCCTTTTCCCATAATTTGTTTCAATAGGATATGTATACCTCATAGCTCCAGTCAGTCACTGTGTTGCTCATTGAACGAGTGTGAAAAATAAACAGTCTTTATTCAGCTTCACTTCAGGAAAAAAAAAATTACATAAATTTTATACACCAAGCTGCACAGGGTATTATCTCTATACCCATCATCTCCTTGGGATTTCAAGCCTATAAAAATCAATAATAATGATGCCAGACTGAGTCCTGACCTATCTGCACCACAGGAACTGTCTCCTACAAACTCTATACAAGGTCAAGAAATGATGAGCTGCTAATTATGAGACAAGGACAGTGATGCAAGCCTATGTTTTTCTCTGCTAACTTTCCCTGAAGTTTGTGGGTTTTTTTGTGTTTTTTTTTTTTTGTTTGTTTGTTTGTTTGTTTTTTCCCCCTTCATTATAAATCTGTTTATGCAACTGAAACGCCTCTTATCATACATTACCTGTATTCAGATTTGGACAGGCAAAACTATAGCGTGGAGTTCCTAACATCATACCTGCAATATTACAGCATTTGTAAATACCAGGAATCAATCAAGAGAAGTCAACTGGCTTGATGTGCTCAGTCACAGATCAGAGCCTTTGTCCGATCTCTGGCAGCAGCCACAAAAATCTGCCTTAGAGCAAGGAAAGAGGCATTGTTGAACTGCCGACACTTATCCACAACATAGGAAATGCTCGTTTCCATGGCAGAGATGGACATGTTTCTACAATCACGCTCACTGATGGTCATCTGTAGCTGAAGACAAATAATCTGAAAGAATTTGTACTCAAATTGTCCTAAGTTGGTTCAACTGTGTGACAACCCAGCTCAGGGTTACCCCTTTTCTCCAGCCACCTCTGCTCTTACTTCAGCAGTGTGGGCCACGTACAAGCCTTTCGCCAGGAGAGCATGTCCTTGCTCCCACCACGATGGCCTGCCTCCAGGGAGCCTACTTTTTTGCCTTGCCAAGGAGGAATGAAGAAATAACCTACAGATAAATCAGATCCCTCAAAGGTCGGTTCTCCTTATGGAAAGGCTGTGCTCTAAGTATCTGATGGCACTTTAAAGAAATTAAATTCTTTTTTAAATGGGAAAATTAAAACAAAATAAAAAATAAAAAATAGAGACACCTCAGTGCTTTAAGCAACTTTTCCAAAGACTTACATGTTGAATAAGAAAGTGATAAAACACATCAGGAAAGCTCTAGTCAGTTGAAACAATACATATCCCCTTCTGAAAAACCTTCAAGGAGGAAAAATAAAATGTGTTTGTTTCGTCTCAAAACACAGAAAATCATTTTCTTTCTTTTAAGATCATTTGACCGCAATAACAACCCTCTCTGCGTTTCTTCTGAGCTATTCCTTGGGCAAAATCCACAAGTCAGTGTATTCAGAGCTACCGTGGAAGAGAACAGGAGCAGAAAGATCCCTCCCGGTGATTCCCAGAAGTCAGATTCAGGCTTTGATTTGAGACAGGTGCATTTACATGCCAGGAACAATTCCCACTTCTATTCACAAGATTAGCAGCAAGGAAAGCCTTAGAAGTTCAGATGAAAAAACCTGCCTGACCTTGAGTTGTAAAGGTTGCTCAAACTCGGCTGGACTGCAAAGCTTTAATCTGACGGTGGGGAGGCCACAAATGCAAGACGGTGCCAAGATCTGCTCCCGTTCTCTGTGAGGCTCGAGTGATTCCTTTTCCATTTCAGTGTAAAAATGAAATTTGGATCAGTGACCTTGAGCCTTCTTCTCCAGCCACAAGCCAGGCCCCCTGCGTGCCCATGCCTCTGTGGAGCATCATTAGCACTGCAGGAAGCAGAGCTCCCAGAGGCTTCCTCGGGTTTCACCATCTTCCCCGCTCCCCCGTGGTTCTCTAATTGTGCTTTTAAAGGAGAGACACTAACAGCTAGCTTGTTTCTGATTAATGGCATAAATGCCTTTAAGCTGCTGTTAACTTTGCCTCTTCTAGATTTTTAAAGCATTGTATGAAGGGTTAAGATTCACAGACCTCACTAATAACCAGAGCTATCTGACTAAATTTCTGTGCTTCTGCCAAGCAGTAATTTTTGTCTGACTGACAAGGTCCTTCTCTCTCTGAGCAGCAGGGTCACAGAAGCCACCAGTCAATTACCCCTTCCCAGTCCAATGACTGCCTTTTCACCTCTCTGCCTGAAAGGACTCCACGGTGTTATTCACACTTCCACAGCTGTAAAGCTCTCCATGATCTTTATGGATAAGAGATGTTCTTCAGATAAAAGCTGGAATCCTCACGATGTGCTGCTTTCCTTTTGGCACGTTTGCACTGCTCCATCCTAGCACAGGTACAATTGCAAGGTCAGCAGGTGTCCTTTTCTTCTTCACCATCTTTTTATTTCTGTCTTCTGCAGTGGCCTCGTAGACTTGAGTAATGGAGAGAAGGGGAAAAAAAAATCACTGAGCACTAAATGCATGCCTGGCTCCATTCTCTTTATTGGAATTACACCAGGGATGAATTTAGGCATAAACTCTTTTCATTAGTTGTACAGTAAGTAGAGATGCTAAGCAATACTGTACCTAAGATATTCAATTTACAAGCCACAGCTCATCACAGCAGCACTGTACATAGTTACATTACATCCATAAAGAGTGGAACCAGAAATAAAATAGTTAGATGCATCAAGCCAGAGCCCTTAACAAAAGGGAGACGGTGGTAAGAGCTGAGTTATGAGTTGTGGGTATTGCAATGTAGTTTTTATTCTGGTACTGATCCTGAGCTCTTCGGTACGTTATTCGAAGTTGTACATTTAAAGCTTGACCACCAGACCAGCTAAAAAAATCCTCACTCCCTGTCTGGATTCCTGTATAGGGCACGGAGACAATTATTTCATTACAGACTGTGTATTCAACAGTGTAAAGGAATTTTGTATTTAGCTGTGCCAGCAAGCCTATCACGGGTTGATCCGAATTGCTCAGAGAAGCTTGACAGTTCTCCTAAGTGTCATGAAAGGAAAATGTCCATGACTTGTTCATTTGAGAAGGTAACTCCTACTTTGCATAATCACCCTCCTCTCAGTCACACGCACATTGTTCTGGCATCACCGGGCTGAGATGCAGCCAGTATTTAAAATTGCTCTATGCATATGGTTTCAGTGATGTGGAATGGCCATCTCATTTCCATAAAGGTCAAAAGATGAGGTGTGCAAAGTGCTGCAAATACCGAGACTGCTGGGCTGTCTGCATTGTCTTTGAAAGGCAAGCCTTGAAGAAGCAATGTGGAGCAATAATCGCCTGATGTGGAATTAACAGTTCCTTCAGTACTAATAATATCTAAATCTTACAAAACAGTTAATCTGCTTAAACATTCAATTCAGATTATCTGTAAGGGAGATAAGAAGCAAAAAGCCAGTCATGTATGGAAGATCCCAAAGTGCAAAGAAAACAGAGAGAACACTGTGCACTCATTAAGACATCCCTTGGCCAAGTTTTGTCATGAAACCGTATTAGACTTTCTATCAATCAACTTGAACTATGGGGTTTTTTAGAGATTTATATGCATGAAGTGCATGAAAAGAGTAAGATTAATACTAATGTGTTGTTCACTGTCCTTAGTCACAAGTTTGAAAAGAAGTCTAACCTAAAGAACACGCTGTGACTCTCACTTCTCAGCTGGTGTTCATGGTTTTTTTAACCTATAAACCTTGCTTCTGCCATAAACATTAGCAAATAAATAAATAAATTCATGCATATAAGACTGCTAAGATGGGAGTTCACAGAGCTCGCTTCTAGAGCTAGTAAGAGAATGTAAAGTCCCATTGCTGCATCCATCTTGTTGGTAAAAATGAAAATTAATAATAATTTATCCATTTTTAAAATCTCACTGACTTTTATGAGCATTATTTAAAGCCTACAGTGGGCTGCAGAGGACAGTGAAGTGAACTCTGATCAAAACTTGAACAGGGTCTGAAAGGACATGAAGTGAGTGACACCAACTGTGTTACCAGCTCAGCTGATATTTTTAAGAGTCATTTTTAAGAGTAAAATATTCAAAGATACGATGGATCACTTCGTTTCTATTGCTCCATTCAATGAAAACCACATATTCCCTATCAGGCCTGGCCACTGATGAGACATGAAGTGAAAGATTCAGGCTTTCCTGAACAATGAAAAAGTAGGTGGAAAGAGAGTATTGAACAGCTTGATCTTGTGGAGAGGCTGAGAACTGTGACCATGACTAGCTCATGCTGAAGCCAGCAGAGGCTGTAGAAAAAAGTGAGCAGATTGTAGAAGTTTGCACTGGAGATTTGTAACAGCTTTTAGGCCACTCTGAAACCAAATGTGTGTGCCCCCTGACTGTCAGGAGCTGAGAAGAGAAGGGCCTTGCCAATTCATTGGCATACAGCATCTTTACCATGATGTAGCGTTTACTACCTTGAAGGCTACGAACCTTCACTGCAAGTAATTTCCCGACCACGTTTCACTGGCCTCATTTTCAAAGCTTTTATTTTCACAGGTCATCGTAACCCAGTTCCTCTTCTCCTCTCCATAAAGTAATGTGTGTGTATAAAGATGCAACCGGGTCTTATTTATATTGGGGTCACTCCCAAGCTGTGCTAGACACTGCCAACAGCATGTCACAGCTCCTTAGAACGGTGACACAAAGGCAGGGTAAGAGCAGGGAAGGACTAAAACAGACATGTTAAGTGCTAGACGGAAAAGTGATAAGCTGTCTGGCACTGACCCAGAAAAAGGCTTGTGTCCAGCTGAACTCTGCTTGGTGCTGTCGTTGTCCATAGGTAATCAGTCCTCAGGACATGGAAGAGCCCACGGCCAGGCTGAGGAATGCCTTACTGGTTCCATGCCTATTGAACACACTGCAGTGCCACTGTCAGTTTTCTCCCCAGCATCACTACAAGAGCAGAATGAAGGTGCACAGAGACCTCGTCTTGCTCCAGCTAAGCAGGACAGTGAAAATACTGCTAATCTAAGCCACAAAGACACTTCTAACTCCTGCCCGGTATCAGCCAACCTGCAGATAGCCACATTAGTGAGGTGTGACTTCCTCCGTATCAGTAGGAAGCTCATCCTTCTATGGGAGAAGTAGATTAGCAGGGAACTTAGCTACTCCTCTTCTTGTAAGCCTTGAGAGTTTACACACATAGCAGGTGACCTGTTCCTCATCACAAGCATGCAAATGCCAGCCGTCACAGAACACTTCTAACTGAATGCTTGGGATAATTAATTTTCACCAGAAGGTGTTTTAACCTTTTAATCCAGCTAAGCTAATAGATAGTCATGGCTTTCTTTATGACAACACCAGACCAGCTCCCCAATACCCACATCCCTGTGATGGGCAGCCCCTCTCCCAGCTCCACAAGTCACTGCACAGGGAGTAAAATGTGCTGCTCTTTCTCAAAGCATGCACTTTCTTCCCAGAAATCAAATCTTGGAATTTTAAAATGGCTATTTCCCACTAAACATTTCCTATCTTTTCACCACCTGTGCAGGACGTTCTCACTCTAGTTGCGGGGAGTTCAGAAAGACCAGAGATCTCCCTCTTTGCTTGATGAGTCGGTGTCTGGAATTCCAATCAGGATTCACATCCCAGTTTAGAAGGTTGATGGTTGATGTAATGAAGCCAAACAGTGCCTCAGACCTGAATTCCCAGAGAATCACAGACCAAACCTCCCTGCTGAGCTGGGCAGCTCCGGTACAGCATGGCCGTGGCAGACAGTCATTGATCCACTTTGCTAAAAGTAGGCAAAAAAGCTTCCGTAATGCAAGGTGGCACGCAGTAGTCATCTGTTCTCTAAATCTTTCAAGAGCACTAAAATTCATTGGAGTAACTCGAAATTAGAAGTATTAATGGTTCATATGAAAAAAGCCCACCCAGTATCACACCTCTGATTTCTTTAGTGAATCACAATGCATAAAGGGATTTCTGTCATCGTCCAAGTCTGACAGCAGAGATTGGATTTATGCAAATTATAAGGTTAAAATAATTAGAGATAGGTCAAAGGTATAAATCAAACAGCCAGGGCTGGCACGTCTAAAATTCTGCATGCTAAACAATCAAGGTGTTTCAAGTCAAAACATCCATTGGTGCTTATCTCTATACAGCAAAAATTAAGGAAGGATTTGCTAACATACCTGGTTGCTAAAATTGCTTTTCGTCTGTCTGTTCTACAGGTCTCACATGGGACAATGACGTCCTGCTCTCACCTGTATTTATGCAGCGCAGTTAAAGTCTATTCCTCAGCTGTGGACTCAGACATCTCATGAAATAAAAAGGCTATATTGTGGACAGCTGTAGTGAAAATTCATTTGCAATGGAATGAACTTGATGTCGAGCAATGAAAGCTCAGACCCAACTTTCATTTTGCATTGTTGTGCAGCCGTAAGCTAATAATTTGCTTACATTTGGGTGTCTCTTTTCAAATTGATTGATCAATGTCCCAGTTATTCAGCTAGCAACAGAGTGGATGTAAGAAGAGACACAAGTTTCAACCAGGCGTTTGTATCACCTGAAATTATATGTGTAATGGTCAATGTGCAATAATTACTATCCCTCTTGGTTAGGTTAAGAGCAGAGGAGACATTCATATAAAATTAGGTTGTATATAGCAGAAAACAGATCCCTGCATGTTTTATGGTGAAATTAATCACCACATATAACTGTTCATTGACTTTTGCTAGCTAACACAAATAAGTAAATAGATAAATGCATCTTTTAGTAGTCTGAAGTTTTTCTTCCTGCACTTACCAGGTGAAGAGAGGAGGGAAAATAGAGTCTGAGTTTACTTTATGACTTTTTTTTGCACACATTATGCTTCAAATATCAGTGACAGATAATGGCCTACATTTCCTCGCTGAGAAAGAGTGCCTTTTTCAAAACACTGAGAGAAGTGGCACTCATGAGGTTTGCTCTCTTACTACTCACAGTATGACAGAATAATCTTACTCATACCTGATCCATTTTGTTTCCTCAATTCCATTTTTTCCCTGTTCATATCTGTCCTCTCCTTCTACTTAAAAAGTCATTTACTCGGCTCCATAGCTCATTAAAATGTTCCCGGCTTCAAAGCCCCTTTACAATCACACATTACACATGTTTATTACTCCTTACACGAAATGATTTTAAGGCACTTCTTTTCTTATGGTTTTCAAGTGACCTTCCACTCCCATTACTTTCCCTATGAGTAAAGTCCATTTAACATCCTAAGCACACGTCGCAATTTAGGGAAATTACAAAATTCTTCAAATACTCCCCATCAGCGAGGGAGCGGTCATGCTGGAGCAAGGCGAAGGCGATCTGTGTTTGTTATAAATATTATTTTCTGTTGTTTTTCAGACATGGTAAGAATTTGTGTAGAATTGGACAAACAGGTCACAATGAATTATTCACTTGAGGAACGTAATCTCGTTCAGTTTGAATTATTTGTGAACAATTTCCCATTTTCTATTTAATTAGTGTAAATCATTTGATATGTGATTTCATGACGGATCCATGTGCATGAGCCAAGCCTTGTAAATGCCAGCTTTCTGTTTGGAATAAACAATCCTAAGCACATCCGAGGCTTTTTGGAGCATTATCTTACAATTAGAGGTATCATTCTAAGGCAGCAAAGCTCCACTTAACCAGGAAATACTTTTAAAATATACAAATCAGCACCATTTAGAAAATCTTAATTGATAATTAGTATAAAAATTTGATATTTAGTTTAGATATATACAAATTCTAGCCTGAAAAATATATACATTATTGAAGAGGCACATCCATTTAGAAGAACTATTTTTCACATTTCCAGCTAAAGAAAGACAATTGAGAAGAAATCTCATACAAGAGACTTCAGGAATGCCATTCCTAAAATATTAAAGGTATTTAATTTACTACAGCAGCGTCCTTAGCAGCACTATAATAAAAGCTCTGTGTTTTCATTCTTTACCCTAACTTCAAAAATGTTATGTATAGCCGTCATAAAAATGTAGTGCAATTTAAAATTTAACTTGAAAATGAAACCAAAGAGAGGTAAAAGTTGCTTAAAGAAATATTATTGGTTTGTTTAGGTACTAAAAGACAGTTATCCAGAAAACATTTAGAGATATATACAGACAGCTTGCATCTCCCTCCTGGAAAGAAAGGCCATTTTTTTCTTGCTTCTTTCAAACTTTGCTTTAAAACATAATAATAATAATGATAAGCAGAGATATGAGTCCTTGAAGAGTTTCCCCGAATACAGGACAAAAACCTGAGCAGTCCTTGATGGCAATGAAGCTCCCTGTGCGTGGGGAAGCAGGGTGGGCCAGGCAACCCTGAGAGGTCTCTTCCAAGCTGCGTCTTCTAAGATGCTGCAAGTTCACTCCATGGAAACAACTTGCGTTTGGAAAGGGCTGAAGCTTTAATTTCAAACTTAAGCTGTTATTTTTTTATTTTGAGGGTTGTTTTTTAAAGAGGAGGCAGTCAACATCTATTTAATGAGAGACCTTAACTGCCATTTGTCTTCCCCAAAAGTGCAATTTTGATGGCAATGTTTCTGGTCCTCCCAGAATAAAGACTTTTGTTTTTTTTTATTATTATTATTTTATTTTTTTTACTTAACTAGGCTTTTTACTACAAGTTTACACAGGAACTAAAAGCTCCGAGTAGTTTGACTGAAAGAATTAATAACTGTTATTTCCTGAATGGAGACATTTCATTTCGAGAGCTGGTAAAATAAGTTGCTTTTCTGAGCACCTAAAATCCAAGATTCTGAACGTCTTTGCTGACATTTATTTTTCTCTTCAAATACTTCTGCAAGAAGGGTCAGAAGGGAGGTTAAGAGAGACTCAAAGCACATCATTGAAAGACTCTATGACATTTCCAACCTCTTATTCTTCTGCTCTAGCCACTAGAATCATCCCCACACTTGGTTCAGCCCCGGCACTGGTATGATAAACCTTTGGAGCTATTCTAGTCCATCAAGTTAATGACGTGCATTTTAGACAGTCCTTTTAACTAAGCCACCAACACCATCAAGGAGCAGTTAGTCTACAGATTCGATAATTCATCAGCTTTATACAGTTCCTAAATGTATATTTACATGATGAATGGCAGTAGACTCATCACAAACCCATCCTGTGCAGGGAAAAGCCAAGAGCACACCCATGGCTCAGTGCAACGCCGCGGCGTTCAGCCACCTCTGCCATTAAGCCAACCTTGATGCCAGGTCTGGGGCAATAAATCAAATCACTCCTAATGTTGTTCTACATTAGCATCGTGTCCGAGCCAGCTCTGTTTCCCAGGCAGATTAGATCAGATCACTCCTGATGTCACTCTAGATTATCGCTGGTTGCCCACAGCTTTGCTGAAGAACTGTCAAGGTATAGATAAAATCCAAGCAAACATGCTAATAGATAAGATAAGGTGAGACAGTGGCACAGGAATCCCCGCTGTGTTTTTGTATCAAGAGGAAGTTCTCTTGTGAAGGAATTATGCTTTGCTTGACTGTTTATTTAATCTCCTGTCAGTTTCTCACTGAGATGAGAGGCTGAGTTTCTCAACTACTCAGAACACACACAGCTGCGGGTAAAGGCTGGATCCTTTGCCAGGCTTTTTCCTAGAGAATTTTCTTGTGCCTGTAGAAGTCTTCTGTGGACAATTAGCCAAGTCTAGAGCCAATATGTTGGGCAAGAGTATGTCTTCACTTTGGTTCCAATAAAGTCTTATATTGGAAGCAATATTGTAATAGTCTCAAGCCTCAAACAGTTTTCATGCCATCAAGCAATTCATTTTAAAACTTCCAAAGAAACCTGGAACGATCAGCGTACAGAATTTCAGCTCAAGTTTCCCTGTTTTCTTCCTTCCTTGACAGTGCTTTTGCCTTCCTAATGTCCTCAGACACATTTTATGCATTGAGAATTTTGGACACCTGAACTCCAGTTGCACAGAGGTTCACATTTTTATACGTCCATTGCTTCATTCTTATTTATTTTAAAGGCATCTCAACACTGACCACCCTAATGCCATTTTAGAGACCTCTGATGCACTCAAAGTGGAACAGCACCTCTATGAAACAGTGGTAAGCCTTGTGGAGACTCTAGAGGCAACACAGTCATGTCAGCATGCCTATACAGTAGTCAACACCAGCACTGTTTTATCCAAGGCTCATGTAATATCTCATCTGGACACCAAGACATGTCCATGAAGTGTATTACATTTAAAGACAGTACTTGGGGGGAAGCATTTTTCCTCTGCAGAAATGATAATCTGAAGCAGAATGCAGATACTGCACCTGAAATCTTCAAGGTAAGACTAAAGCCAAACCTGTATCCTGGAATACCAGCCTTCTTTTCCCATCTTCTCAGGTCATAAATACCTACTATGCAAATTAAAAAAAAAAAAAAAAAAAAAAAAAGGATTCTCCCCATAATATCAGGCAGCAAAACAGAGACTACCAAATCAAAACAGCATTACAAAGCAAAATAAAACATGAAAACATGTAAAATGGCTCTTTTCTTCTCAGCATTATGCCTGATGTAATAAATGCATTTCTACACACCAGCTTACAATTCCATCTGACTAGCTACACCCAACCTAATGATTCAAAGACTAATTAGTTCATTTACTTTACGGCCCATTTGCTGCAGTAACAATGAAACATTATCTAGATACAGCTCTTCCTGCAGGGGCCAGGAAGAATATACTGTTAACAGAAATTTAAATGAAAGGGAAAATGACATTTCCACTACACCTTCTCCTAAGCAGCACATCAGCTTGCATTCGTTCCCATGAAGGCTCGTTACTCTAGCCCCGATCTAGCAAAATATTAAGCACATCCTACAGATTAAGTGCAAGTGGTCTCCGCATTTGCAGCATTTTTGTGTTGTTCACTTTTTTAAAGTCAAGCACAATCATGTATGATTTCAGAACAGAGCGTTGTGTCACTGTCTGGGACTGAAGTTTGAATGGTATCCATTAGCATGTCTATTAAGGGAATAAAGGAAAAAGAAGCTAATTGCAGTGCAATTTATGCCGCTTCCTTCCTGTTGCTTTGTTGACATAATTCCTTATCATTTCTAATTACCTGGAGAAAGGGGAAAACTTGAAACTTTAAGCTGTCTGAAATAACCCTGTCAGCTCCTGTCATAGCTAAATTTAGTAAATGCTACAGTAATGCAAACAGACTCATGCCGAAATTCAGAAGGTGCAGGATTATGCAGGTTAGTGTTGCTTTTTAAACAAGCTAATCAGCTTTAATAGTCCTTTCTCTGTGCCTACTTCACCGTATCACTACATGATTTACTGTACGAAAGGAGAGGTTTGGCACTCAAACCAGGCTCCGCTTCTGTATCCATCATTCCCTAATGACCATTTTTATTTCTCTTTGGATGAGGTACACTCATTAAATTCCCCAGATCTTCACTTCTCTGCTTCAAAATTGCCATTGTGGAATAGGCACGGAGTGCCGGCTGTATTTTTTCCCTGCATTTGGTTAGCCAAATGGCCCCACTAACACTTGTGTTGGTGCAGCTGAAGAGGTGTTGTGGAAGGGGGAATGAGAGGCTGGAGGGCAGAAGCCAGCAGCTCCTTAAATCAGAGCCGCTGCTATGGAAGAAAGTACATGAAATCTTAGTGCTAACCTTTAGAAAACAGGCAGACTGCAAACAAGAATAATTGTTATGGGCCAAGCCCTGCTGGTTTTACTCATGTCGGAAGTCCTACTGCCAGTAAATGTAACTGTATGTGAGAATTAAGAAAGCACTATTTGGATTTTTATTTATGGAGTCTCCCGTGCAATAATGCTGAATGGAGATGTACTTGTTCACTTTTAAACGTGCTCCAAGTTTTACGTTTACAAGTGTCACTGCCTTCACACTGCTTTTCCACAAAATCAAGTCTCTCACCAATGCACTGTCCTTCATTTCAACTCCTCATTAGTAAATCATCAGATTTTTTAATCTACAATGCAAATAGGCAGGTTAGTGCTCGTTATGTGCTACGTTTCTATATCTTTGTGAGCCTAATTTTTAAAACTGATACATTGCTGTCTTGTGAATACGTTGGTTCCCAATGTGCTAAACAGATTTTTAGTGTAGATACATGTTCTCGCTCCACTGTTTTCCCTTTCACCCTAAATAAAGTTTTCCCTGATCACTCTTGCTACTGCAGAGAAATACATTTTCCATTTTGCCTTGAAAGAAATGTGAAAAAGGAAAATGCTGATGGCACAAGAAGCAATTTGAATCCCATGATAGAAAACATAGCCCTAGCAAACAATGCACAGTAATAAGTAATAGTATAGGAACACTTTTTTTTTTTTAGTTATCAGAAGAGAAATGCAAGGTACACATTTTTAAACAAATAAATGTTTCCTTTTGCCCTTTTTGCAGCAGCAAAAGAAAGGTGGTAGAAGCAAGAGAATAGATTTGAAAAATACATACCCTGCCTATCACTCAGCAGCTACAGAATTGGTTTTGTTTTTAATAATGTGTATTGGTTCCACTTCTGTACAGGCGACTTCTAAAGGACGGACAACAGATAGAGGTCAGGCACTATTACAACAAGTCATGTCCCTCAGGCTGTTTCGGTACCCTTTGCTGTTATTTTCATTGTCATTATCCTGTGTGTAGAATAGCAAAGGAAGCTGTATATCTTACTACTGTGAATGTTTGTTTTAGGCTTTGCTACAAGTAAATCAGATTTAGTGGGAGTGATTCACCAGGTACATATCCTTCTTTAAGTGTAATAGCTCTATACAACACTGTGGAGTTTCAGGGATGACAAAACATACATTAAGTGCTATCCAAGTGGATAGTTTGTGTCCTGTGCAACTGCTCGAGCTTATTACACTGCTCCTGATGTAGCAGGGTGAATTTAAAACTCTGTGAAGTGCTGCCTTGTGGCTGGCAAACTACTTCTGACACGACGCTGAAAGTTGCTGCTACTTAATGGCTCTTTGGTGACCTTCCAGCAGAGAAAGCATGGACGTGGTCCAAGTTACAGCACACAGACACCACGAGCAGCTTCTGCTCCGCAGAACAAACTCAGTCATTCTTGTGGGCAGGGACTTCCCAGCCAGACCCCATCTTTCAGGTGCACGACCCACGACTCGGCTGTATTTCCTCAGTCCTTTTCTTGGTATCACATACTCAGAACATACGGTGAATAAATGTCAATGAGATGCACAGATGATGATGATGCACAGATCACTGGGCAATACTATTTTCCTCATCTAACTTCTTATGCAAATTATCACAGAGCAGATCAGCTATTATTTCGTATGAGTATTATTGCCACCAAAATACCATAGGAAGTGAACGCAAACAAGTAAGCAAACTCATCTGGAAGAGATTCACACTTGGGCTTAATCATGCCATTTGGAAGGGCCCACATTACTGAAGTGACTTCATTAAGAGCTGGTTTTTAAGACACAGACACATTTTTGTGCTGCAAACAGGCCAGCTAAATGTCAGTGGAGAGGAACATTAAAAAGTTCGCACCCATGTTACAGACAGTAGGCACCTTCTTCTGCTGTCACGGATGTGAAATTACCAGCATGGGCCAGAACACAGTCACTGATTCTCTTCCCACGTAAACCCACAACCTTGCTACT
This sequence comes from Oxyura jamaicensis, assembly GCF_011077185.1. Taxonomy (NCBI): domain Eukaryota; kingdom Metazoa; phylum Chordata; class Aves; order Anseriformes; family Anatidae; genus Oxyura; species Oxyura jamaicensis. The sequence goes on along the minus strand of NC_048899.1, from coordinate 33,194,734 downwards.
CCATACCTGAAATGTTTGTTTCATCTCTGGGCTGAAACCGTAAGAAAATTTCCAGTTTCTTTTGAATGGCATGAGTTTTTGCAGCCCTTTTCCCCGAGTTAACTTGCACACTCCATGTTATTTGCTTGCCACTTGCCCCATGTCACCATGTCACCACTCAGGCTACACGCCACCACCACTCAGTAGGGGCTGTAAAGCAGCTCCCTCTGTGTAACAGAAGCTATTATTCCTATTAATATTGTTAATGCAGAGTTAACTGTAGAAAACGAGAATATGCTAACAGCTCATGTCTAATCACCACTGTTGCAACAAATTATGCCTTATTTTCTGATGTGCATACACACCAGCTCTTTTGTTTCTAGTTATCACCAATTACTTGCCAATTCAGAACGATTAAACAAATTTGAAACAACAACAAAAAAATATTACCAACAGAATCAATTCTCTTACAGCTGAATTTTTGTCTTTGAGCATGAATGCCAGGGAATTTGTAGGAGTGGCAGAACAGGAGAAGAAATTATGCAGTCTTTTCTAAATGGAGTTAGTTTCCAGTGCATACATGGCAGGAGGCTGGAGTTTAATGATCTTTAAGGTCCCTTCTGACCCAAACCATTCTATGATTTTATGATTCCATGACCAGAAATAAAATCCTATTTAATATATTGATGCTGTTGCAGGCACACAGAAGCAAAACACAAAAGCCAAAGTACAACTATAAATGCACACGGAAACAGCAACACGAATATACCTTTTGAGTACATTAGTAGTAAGTAGAAAGAGTTAGTCCAGGGAAAGAAACCAAATAAAAGAAATGTTTTGTACCATTTTGGTTCAAACCTAGATCCTTTAGTGATCCTTTACGTTTGAAATCAGAGTGGCAGGGAAGTGTCTAACAACTGGAAAAGGCAAACATAGGGCCAGGCTCTAGAGGGGAGGATGAGGAGAACCCAGGCTATTTGAAGTTAGGTTGGCTCCTCAACAAATAAAAACAATAAACACCTATAAAACAAAATGTTTTTTTAAAGCCAGCCTAACTTCTTTCTAGGACAAGTTAACAGGCTTTTTAGGTCAGGATTACTTTTAGATTAAACACAGAAAAGCTTTTGACACAATCAAAATGAGCTACAGAAATACAATCTCGACAAAGTTATTCTAAAACTACTACAAAAATTTCAGCAAAGCTCTTGGTTTACTGCCAAGAGAAAAATGATGTATTGAGTAAAGTTCCTGCAGGAACTCAGTGCTATTCAGTATTTTTATGAAGGACTTGAATGATGAAATAAAATACACAGTAATTAAATATGCAGATAGCATCAAGCTGGAAAGATGCATGACAACTGGGGAGGGCAGCATTAAAATCCAAAATGTATCTAGACAAATTGGAGAAACTGTAATAAATAAGATTACAATTCACTGAAGACAAGTGCAATATACTGAATTGATGCAGAAATCATCAGCTGCACAAATACAAGATGGGATACAACTAATTACAGAACAATTAGTTAGGAGAAAGATGTGGCACCTAAAGAATTAAATACAGAACCCGAGTCAGTACTTTTATTTTCTAACAAAACTGCCCTGGTACTTGGGGGTGTGATGAAGATGTCACATACAGGATGCATGAAGTGACCCTCAGCAGGCTGCAGCCTGAGGCTGGAGCACTGTAGATAGACTTTAATTCACCAAACATCAAGAAAGATGAGAGCCAGCTCGACAGCTGCGAGCAGCAAGGATGATCAAAGGTTTAGCAAACAGATTCTGCGAGGAAACATTGGGAGAACTGGGTTTGTTTAACTTAGCCAAGACCTGAGGACACATAACAGTCTTCGAATAACAAAGAAGTTTTGCAGGAAGTTGCTCTTCTTCCTACCCACTCTGGGAATACCTTTAACTTGCAGCCAGGACTATTTAAGGACAAATTAGACAAGCATTAGTCAGGAATGACTTGGCACAATTAATCCCATCTTGAGTGGGCTGAGGGATCTCTTAGAGTCCTTCCAATCCTACCTGCTGCCCTTGTCCACACGATGTTATTTTTAAACTTAAGTTAAAAGCTTGCTTGTTCTGCACATGAAAATCTGAGAAAATACAGATTAGAATTAATTACTAACAAAAAGACCGGTATGATTGTTTATCTTTGAATCTAAATTAAAGGGCTGAATCTTCCAGTTATTTTAGGTGAACTTCAGAAAATACCAAGTCACCCTGAAGTTAACCAAAACCAGTAGTCATTTTTTTAGGCTAAACGATGCTAGACCTAAAAAGTGAAATTATTGCAATTAGACCATTGTGTGATTGAAGCAATGACAGGTTTGAGGGAGTGGATGATGGATTCTAGATATTGTGATCACTTTGTTTTCATCTGTCTGCCCATTTAAAAAGTACACAAAATATCAATGGCACAACCCTGAAGGAAACTTAGACCAAAGCTTGTCCAGATAAAGTATTAACTAAACAGATGGCACTGATAATGAAGCTCGATAATGAGAGTGCTCAGCACAATGAAAGGTAATTAACTTGCTAAAGTGATCATGACAGGCTACATGATACGACACATAGGGACCTCCAGCTAGGAAGGAGCTGTAATTTGAATTCTTCAGATGTAGGACGCTGGAAAGCTGGACAGTACCGCGTGCTGTTTGGTCACCTGCACACAGAGCGCTGCATCCAGAAGAAAGCTCAGGGCTCATTCAGTCACCACCAGCAGCTGGAGAGGGTACAGTCAGAGGTCTGGTCCTGAAAGACAGGATCTGAAATAGCTCCTGGAGCAGCCAGCAGTTGCTCTTGGGTGACCGCCTGCCCTGGGAGTGCCCAGAGCCACTGCAAAGCCCCGAGCCAGTAAGAGCAGCAGCCGCTGAGAAGCAGCCAGCTCTGAAAACCATAGCAAGGAATCTTTCTTGCAGCAAAGTGTTAAGAATGAAAACATTGGCTTAGTTCAGCAGTGTTCAGAGTGTTTGCTTTTATCATTTTTTTGAGTCTGCTGCCTTTTAGCTGTACGTAAGTAAACGGAAACATCCCTTTCACTCTATTTTATTGCAGATAAAAGGGGAAGACTCACCACACTATCATCTATCTATTATGTTGCCCCATATTAATTTCCTCCTAACACCATCTTAAATATCCTCATGTTTACTTCTCTGGGAATTGTTTTTGTATTTCTTCATCAGTTTAGTTGCTCTCTTTAGGACCTTTTCCATTATTTCATATGCCTTTTGAGATGGAATGACTGAGATTGAACACTTTAATACAGGCAACGGTGTACCATAAATTTCTATAATGATACTCGTTTTGTCTTAATACAATCTTACATCTCAATTTCTTTCTAGACTGCACTGCATTGCAGCCTTCACTGTGCTGGTCCCTGCAATGATCCAGTATTTTTCTCAGAGTTGTTACAGCTAATTTAGAATCTATCAGGTAGTATGATTAGTTCCAATTGTCCCTTCAGAATCAGTTACCATCAGCTGTCTACCCTGAAGCTCACCTGTCATTTATTACTGAATGCTCTATCACCGTTTGATCCTTCTGCTTTCTTTGTATCTCCTCATAGCTAACAAGCCCCATGCAATTTCACCTCACCAACAAAAAATAAAGTACTACTTATTCACTTTCCAGATAATTTTCACAAGTATGGGTCCTTACATTACTCAGCTATTAATCTCTTCCTCGAGCCCTTATTTCCTACCTTCTTAGGACTCCTTAATCCACAAGACAACTTTCTTCTCTTGCTGAGATCACTTTTTCTATAGTGGCTTATCCACACAAACTGTATTTACTATTGTAGTTACGAGACTTCCTCTCTTCAAGTAATGAAAGAATTCTAATAGGATGCGAAGATAGTGTTTTCCTTTACAGGAACTATTTTCATTCATTCTTTGATAACAGTTTTATCTAAATGTTTCATAAAACTCCATACCAGCATGATCACTACATTTCTTTTAGGTAGTAGCCACAAAGCTGAGATTCACTCACTCAAACCATTTGTACTCCCTACATCTTCCCTTCTTCCCTTTATCTATTTGCTTTATCTTTATGTTTGCCTTTCACTTAGATTTTCAGCTATTTCAGGCTGGCTTTTACTCTTTTTTATATTTGAATAGTCTATAGCCCGGTAGGACTGGAGTCCACACATACAAGAAATAGCTTAGAAAAACAATAGTGACTTATTGCATGGAAAATGTTTCAAATAAAGTGATTTACCTCTTATCAAGAGCAAACAGACGTTTCTATCTCTTCTGCTCAGGTACTTCTCTGCTTGGTCCTGCTACTAATAAAAATAACTCTCTTCTTTCCTAGCGATTTTCTACCATGAACACCACACTGATCCAAAAGAATGTTATTCTTAGATTAACTCTACTGGATATACAAGAAATGAATCTGGAGACCTCTGCCTATGCAGTTACCATCCTTAGACAAAGATGGTATCAATTCAGAGGATGATTTTTTCTTATCTCCACTTTGGAGCAAGTTTTCTCCATTTCCCAAGATGTAATTCAGTATAAAAAGTTAGAAAATTCCATCACCCGGGTACATGTGTCTCTCCCGCTAATGAAGTGAAATGATTGTTTGCAGAAATGATTACAGAATAAAACGGTATTTACACATGTTAGAAAGCAACCCTAGCTGATGAACTATTGACACTTAACACTCATGGGGATCACTCCTGGCCCCCAATGCAGACCCCATACCTCCTGACCCTCTACCTGACCTCCTACCTCAGACCAGCTGGTGCACATAAGGAATAACTAGGATGATGAGTTCACAAAATTCCTATTCAGAGGCACACTTTTAGGAGGTAAGTAACTACCTGTGGTAGAGTGCTACAATCTTCTGTTTGACTACATTGTAGTAGGAGGAAGGGTACACAAGAATGCAACAGAGTAGTGTCCAGGGAATGCCTAGAAGAGGACAGGGAAGGTAGTCACAACCAAGGAACCCATTTCCACTTCCACAACGTGATCTGTCCAAGGCAGCAGTATGAAGCCAAAGAACAGCACGATAAGAGGGACTTCCCATAGGAAGAGGGCATGGAGCTCAGCTTGTTGCCAGAGGAGGGATTCCAGGAGAGTTGCCAAAGAAGCTGTATCTTCCTCAAGTTCGGGGAATGGCAAGGCTAAAGGAAAAGCCTAAAGCAAGCCATGTATGTCATCATTTGCTGTAAAGATTATTTTGTTAAGTGAACACTGTGCTTTAAAGAAACTGTTGCCATTGTTCTCAGAGAGAGCAGAACTGCAGAGTCTCAGATTAAGCAAACTAACTGCCAACAGTCCAAAAGTGAAAGACTGAAAGCTGTATGATTCTTCCTCAAGAGAACCGGTAGATAGCACCTACCTCAGCGAATGGTAGATGAGAGACAGTATGAGCAACCTAGTAACTATCATAAGAAAGCACAGTCATTTTTCCAGTATCTGCCTTATCATCTAAGTGCAGACCCCCCTTGACAAATCACATACGCCCATCATCTACACTGCTTACTTTATCATCAAACTCAGGAACACTTCAGCAGAAGGCAGCTGAAATAGCCTCTCCACCCTAACAGGAGGACCGAGTTCGCACCAGTGTGAGCCATCCAGGTCAGGTCTGGAAAGAGCCAAGCACCTTGCAGACCAAGCCAGCAGCCACCCAAGCTCTCCTCTTCCCAAACACTCATTAAAAATGTCCAGAAATATTCTTATCTCTGTATTAAGGCTACACAGGAACCACAAATATGTGTCATAAAACTCATTTAGCTCCAAGTTCTTTGCTTCTTAGTGTAAACGTGGCTTTAGATGCTTTTCTCTGGGGCTCTGAACAAAACATCCCCAGGCAGAAGTAGCAGTCAGCTTCCCTCATGGGGGACTGGAGGCTTGGCGTGCAGGAGTAGGCAAGGAACTCCGCTCGGCAGCGACAGTTGTGAAATCTATTGTTCAGTCTCCGGCCTGTATCGGTGCTAAGATGAATCACTCTCCTTTTCATCTTCTAGTGTCTGCAGACCTTTCAAGTTTTATACATTGGGCGATTGTGAAAAAAAAAAAAAATAGCATTGAAAAAGAGATGAAATAACGTCTATTGAAATGAGACCATCTCAAGATACCGAGGTGTTCCAGTATGTATGACATTCAGCTTAAGCTCTAGACTACTCCTACCAACAGACTTGCTACAAAATGGGGGAATGAGCAGGTTCAGATAAAGGGAGACATCAGGATTGTAAGTGATTGATTCTGTTAAAAATCCTTAAGAGCTTTGAAAACAATGGCTTCTTGTAAAAATAAGATAGCATTAAATGGATTTAAGAAAATTAACCCCCCCCCAAAAAAAAAAAACAAAACAAACAAACAAACAAAACTTATGACGGATCCAACAGACTGCTTATGAGCATACAATAAAGAATTGAATCTGGTTCTAGAAAGGACCTTGGGAGATTTTCTAACCACACCTCCTCCTGCAGAATACCAATGCAATATGCGAAGCTTTAGCAGGCTCTGAAACACTTAGTGCTTATGAAAACACACATTTTCACACAAGTATTTCATGTACTTTTCAGAAGATCTTGTACTTCAGTATCTGAAACATCAGATTATTCTTTCTCACTTAATACTGGGAAATCGGCAGAAACAGCTTACCAGGGTAAACATTTGTGAAGTCTTCACTAAGTTCATAATTACAACTCATAGCTCATGTAAAGCCAAAAAGCCCTCTAAAATAACTTCAGTACAATCTTCCTTTTAAATGAAGGATAAATACATGCCAGCTCTGTTCTCACATGTATTGTTTGTTTTACAAAAGGGTAAGTTAAAACAGATCTGGAAGTGTTGATGACATGCCAGAGTCAAAACTGATGTGGCATTTTCTTTCTAAGCCTCTGTTTTCAGAAATAGCAGCTTTGAACTTCACCTTCTGGGGAAAATTGTTCATGCTTATTCTCAACATAGAGATAAATGATTCTTGAGGGAAAATTTCAAGAAAAGCCATGACCATATTTTTTAGTTAGAAAGAGTAGGAAGTATATCTGGCACTTAACAAGGTATTTCTTTGTATTCATCAGCCCAGCAACAGAAGTTTCTGTAGCAGCACCTCCCCGCTCACCTATGCCCGTACCCCAGGTAGGAAGGCAGCCACAAATGCAGTTTACAATCCCCCCTCAAAATAAGGCACTAGATTTGAAGGCCAATTTTAAGGCCAACCTTGAAATTATGCACACATTGTGCATTATCAATAAATTTGAGCTAGAGCTTGAGCTGCAGGAGGCACTTGATACATAGCACGCACATACTTGTCTACTGTGGACAAAGGAAGATCAAAGAGTATTTTGCATTAAAGCTCTGAAAGAGATACGCACAGCCCACCTTATTCTTAGTACTAACTTATTGAAACAGCAATAATATTTACCTTTCACACATAGTGTTCACCGGCAGATTTCAAAACATATCACAAAGGCAGTCAGCAGTATTATCAGCACTTGGTAATCTCAGAGCATTGTGAAACCGAAAGAAAGGGTGGTAAAGTGCTTTATAAAGAGTCACCCAAAATACAAAGGACTTAAGGAAAGGGTCATTAAGTCTGGCACACAGACGGTGTGAAGAGAAGGGCAGAACAGGACGAATGCAGCTCGTAGAAAAGAGGTGCTAAAGGAACAGGAGACCCTGGAAGAGTGAAAGAAAGACAAAGATAAATGTAGAGAGAAGGATCACATATAAGGAGCTTAACAGGGAGAACAAGAGCAGTGCAGTAGGACTGAGTAGATGCAAAAGGAATCATCAGGGCCAGTGAAAGAGGTGGCAAGAGGAGTGTGAGAAAGAAAAATGTAAAAAAGGAGCTCTTTGGTATGGACCATGAAGGGTCCTAAAAGGCCAGAAAAGAAGAGGCTGTAGCAGCCCAGATAAAACCAAGGACATGTGTCAGTAGAGAAGGGCTGAAGCTGTGCTCAGATGGCTTCTGACCTGTGTGGCTCAAGGTTGTTGTTTTTTCAAAGCTTCAAGCCTGACACTGATGCTGCCATCCACACAGGCTTTGCTAAGTGCGAAACAAAGGAGTCGATTTGCTTTTCATGTCTGTCTTCTGCTCTAGTTAGATTTTCTCCGGGGCGTTTTTCACTTTTGCTCTGATTTATTCTCTCTCCCATCACGTTTTTTCTCCTATGCTGCTCTTTAGTATCAAGTTCAATGTTCCTTCTCCGATTTTGTGAGAGTCCTTCCCTCCCTGGACAGTATAAGGTTTTTTTCATTTAAATTGATTTAAGCTTTAGTTTTGCAGTGAGGGATTTTTCTTCTCTTCTGCATTCCTATGACCAACACTTCTGCCCTTTACCTCAATCAACATGATAACGGCATTTGTGCTGCTATGCGCAAATGATCCAGCCTTTATGTCAGAACATCTTGTGGAGAAAAAAACAAAAAGAGAACGACAGAGAATTCATCCATCTTAGATGCGAAGATACCAGGAAATTTTCTCTTACTCTCTATCACTGAACATGCCTGTGCATTTCATATACTGATCTGTATCAGTTTAGAAATGAACACGGTATGAGAGTAATGCCCTTGCACAGAAGTAGTTTTATTGATATTTGGGCATTTCTCCGGTGCTGAAAAGCAACATGTAGGTGTGAGAGCCTCTAATTGCAACTGCAGTGGTGGAATGCAGTAATTTACCTATAGAAGCTGGTGCATCTGTATGTGTGTGGTACACACCTCTAATCGGTACGACACGTGAATTTCAGACTCGAAGCTCGTTGGTGGCTGGTGCTAAGCACTTTTAATACACGTGGCACATTCGGCATGTCAGCTGGTATGAGGGCTCTGCTGACTGCTACGTCTGGGTATCTCAGCATGACAGCCTTCTCACCTGGTAAGGTGTTTTTGAAAACAGCTTTACTAAGCCCAAAGTTGTAAGATGCTATATTTGTTTTCAGTCTATTTAATATTTCAGATCCACAGAAGCTCAGCCGATCTGGAATTTAGATATACAATCATAAATGTTAAATACTACTAGCCTGAGTAAAGCATACCATGTTCCTACGAACCCGCTGTTCCTTGTGATGTTTGTTAAGCATTACTGGTATTTCTCTCATATTAGTCACCTGAGACCTTCTCAATATCTCTTAAACATTTTCCATCTGTACATGCATGAGCACTGAGCAATTCAAAAATCCTTTAAGGTGTCACAGAGCATTTTTTTCTAATGATCATCAACATAGTCTGCATTTTTTAATTTATTTTGGTCACAAATGAATTAAAGCCATTTTAAATTGACACTGATAGCCCTTTGCAGTGCAATTTAACAAAACAGCTTATCTTCTGAGGAAAATTATAAAAGGAAAATCTTTATACTCTTCTACAACAGTTTCATGCATGAGAAGTCACTGAGAACTTTACTAAATACGTCTGTCGCCAGACACAGAGATGGTTGAGAAATACACAGACGGAAAAATATTTTTCACTAAATTCCTTGAGTAAGTGCTCAAGGGGAACTTGACGGGGAACCAAGATCCTATTCCAAAAGGCTAGATTTGACTTTGTAAGAAGGTTTCATGACTGAAATAAAGCCAGGCACGGTTCTGTTCCTAGCTGCACAGGAGAGTCCTTACATGACTTTGGGTAAGTTACTTTCAACCAATTTTCAGCCAACCAAGTAGGTATTCACTAGTTTTTATATTAACTTGAAGTATCTTGTACCTGTTTTTCACATTACTGAGGAACTGGCATTCCTGCTAAGCTCTCCTAAGAGCTCGAGGCCTGCCACAGAGCATCTCAGGTTAGCTGCCTCACTAGTACAATCTCGGAACATCTTTCAGCATAACCTCTGGCACTGCCTTCCTTACATCTCTCCAAGCAATGAGTTGAGTAGTCAATATTTAATGTTGCTGAAATACAGAGGTCTTTGGGTGGAATTTTCTCTACAAAGGGAAAAATATTCCAGTCCTTGGAAAACCATTCCTGCTACAATAAATAAAACACAAGAAAAAAAAAAACTAACACTATTACCCAGGAGCTAATTGCAGGTGCAGCCTAGAGCACTTTTGCTTTGACACTGCCTGCATCTCCTGTGATGGTTTCATGTTAGTGCAGGCATTTTGAGGAGTCACCTCTGAATAAGTCGGACTCTTTACTTGGCAACACTCTGCGTGCAGGAGGTACACATTTTAACCAGAAGAAGTAATCTCTTCTCACACAGCTCATGATATCAAGCTCTTTTCTGAAGAGAAAGCAAACAGCAATCCTTGTAAAATGTAAAAGCAAAGCTGAATACCAAATCAGAGGGAGTGATACCAGTATGGCTGACTGGTCAGAAAGGAACACGAAATACTAAATTCCTACATATACATATTTTGATTCACAAAGAATCATGACATCAAAATTTGATTCTGTGTAACATGACTGTTGAAATTATCCACTGTGTTTTTTTGTTCTTCTCAAAAGTCCTTGGGCTGTGCTTTTCACATGAAGCACTCTGGATCAAATAAAAAGATTAAGACTTAGACAAATGTTTTCATAATATCTGGATCTTCTGAGCTCTCCAGGTATAAAAAGAAATTAAACAAAATGCAGCACAATTTGAACTCAGAAAACTAAATCAAATCTTTGGCTTATACTGTGAAAAAATACCAACACTTTTGGAAAACACGCATGACAAAATTGGGAAACTTTTTTAAATATATGTGGAAAAAATAATATAAATGCATTGCCAAAAAGTGTCATTTGCAATTTCTTATATCAAGTCATCAAAAATGGGCATCTAAACAAGGTAATGAGCAGGAACAAACAACACAACTTCTAAAGTACTACTTTGTCTTTCCATTTGTCCATGTATTCTCTTTTCACCAGCACCACACATTTCTGACATACTAGCATAAATAACCATAAAATAAGCTTAATAAATGGTACAGCATGAACTGCTTGCTTTTGTGTGTATTTCACCATCAGCTCATCAAAGTCAGATCAGAAATTAAGTTTTACTTATATAATGATATGATTTAAGAGCAAGTTATGGAAGATTGCCAGTTACATCTGCTCATTAACAGGCTCAAACACCCTCTGTTGGGTATCATTTCCTTTCTGTTCAAGAAATCCCAGGAGGTAACCCTTAGTGTGTTTGTTGTTTTACTTCATTTGTATGTCTCCCTCTAGTATGAAATATTTCTTGCTTTCCAACTTACTGAAGTAATCGGTCAATCTCAAAATAATGCACCCAATAACAACCAATGAAGAAGAGAATCGTTTTAATACTGAAAACTTTTTTTTTTTTAATGAAAGAGCTTATATGTAGGTCTAAAAATTAGTCTACACAGAGCACTTACAGAAAATATATATCTCCCTGAGTCTGCACTGCATATGAAAGCATCAGGAGAGCAATGTATGTGATCTGCAAACCCAAGATATCAAAACTCACTCCCTTATCGGATCAGTTCAACTGATATTCACGTTTGAATTAACTCATATTCTCAAATACCTCACATTAAAAAAAAAAAAAAAAAAAAAAAAAAAGCTAACCTCTATCTTTAGGTTCTTTCTTTTGATACGAAGATTCCATATTTACAGTTAATTAATTGCACATAAAACCTCTTAAAAGAAACAGAAAAGGTCTCAGGAATTACTCTTGTGTTTCTTATCTAGGAAATCAAAGATTCCGGTTGATTAAACCAAAAAAATTGCAAAATTTCTCTTTTATATATAAATTACAGAAAAGTAAAAGGAGGATATTCATTCATCTTTATTATTAATACTTACTTCTAAGCCTAAAAGTACTCATATTATGTCTGTCAGAGTCCTAAAAAAAATCCTTCAAGTCTTCATACACTGTGCAATGGGTTTAAATCCATTAGAGGAAAATTTCACTTCCTATACATGGCATTATATTCAAGTCATCCAGGGACACTTAAAAATTTAGGTCTCTAGTATTTTCAAAGTCAAAATACAATTTCTTCCTGTGTCAAGATTCTGTGGCTTTAGATGTAAATCACTGAGTTACTTACCCCATTTATAGTTTTAGTCCTGTGCTATTGTTCATCATTTAAGGCAATGAATAAATAACAGATATTTTCTCTATTTTTTGTCAAATTCTACCAACGCTAGCACTGAATGCAAGCAAAAGCAGATGATGCTTGATTTCTCTGTAATATCCTCCTACTCCCAATCCAAGCATGTTTTATGGTTACAAAGGGAATATTCATCTCTCCAGCCCACCGAGAGGGAGCCTGATAGGAAAGTAGCTGTGGTTTTGCTTCCCCAGCACACTGGAGAGACTGACAAGCACAAAATGGAAATACCACAGATGGGAGGGAATGGAGCTGCATAGAGTGCTGCATCCCATTAGGTGAGAAGCTCAGCAGTACCAGCCTGCCAGGGTGAACACAGAAAGAACATTGCTAACCTACCACCATCAGAGGACTTGTCCCAAAAATTTAACTGCTTGTTATGGAGCAGTTAGAGTAGGTGTAACACAGTGAGGATAAGTGACCTACTTACAGATTCGCGAGGTGATGGGTAAGGCTTGCTTTTCTTCAGGAGGCAAGACAGCTTTCTGACTCAACAGCCACATGGCTACAAAAGCAAGTGGACAAGGTACCATTTGTTACTTGAGGCATGTTTTGTTCACTTCCCATAAAACTCACTTGTAAGGACCGTCTTCCCACTTGCACAAAGGCCTAAAACAAAACAAATTTATCATAACCTCTACACTTTCTTTTCCCCATGCAAAAATAAATAAATAAATAAAATTGTATTCACCAAAGGAACCTGCCTAAGTATGACACTCTCCCATTTTGCATGTATGAACTCCCTGTCCAGAACACATTATTTTCAAAGGCTTCTTTGGAAGACTCGTTCACAATCTAAGCAATAGCTGTCTGTATCTTCCATCTAAACTCAGCAATCTGGTAAATCTCTATTCTCTTTTATAGAAAACAATAATAAATGTGAGAACTGGGAAAAAAAAAAAAAAATCAAACTGGATATGCAAAACCAGTCAGAATTAGCCAAAAGTACCATCAGAGATGTAAGAGATTACCGGAAAAAGATCCTTCCTCTGTAGTCTGGAAGACGGAACATCCTTGTTCTGTTAATAAAAAGGCCTACTAGTAGTGCAAATTATATAGCTATACCCTTATCCAAGATTAATGATGCAAGCTTTAATTACATCCAGATTTGATTATTAGAATGAAGATTTTCAGATGCTACCTCGACCTTCCATGAATTCAGCTCTAAGCATCACACTGACTTTTAAGGGTGCAGCTAGTAACTACAGTAGCTGAAATGCTACAGCTGAGCACTGCCAAGAATCCCTGTTTGAGACCATATAGCTTTTGATGGTATTTAGCCATGACCAGTCTTACATTTTTAGAAAAGATTACGGTGATGATTGCGACAAGACAGCTTTGTCATCTAGCAGTTTACAGACCTCCTCCCTGCCTTTCCATCTGGCTTTTGGGTTGGCTTCTACACTATCTGAGAAGTGCGGTTTCTTTGTTGAGTCCCTATAGTCATAAACATAGGAAAATGTTCTTTGTCTTATTGGCAGCCTATACAGGTGGTGATACTGAATTATTCTGATACCGAACATTTTTAAATTCACCTTCTTTTTTGTTGAACATCTTATGATTAAATCCTAATATTTAAACTCCATGCAACACTTACAAGTCACTTACTTGCAATGTAAGTACCTACTGCAAACTTCACTTATGTACTCATAGTTAATGTAGCAATGTAGAGAAGTTAATGATAAGCAACAGGGCAAAAAAAAGTCTTCCACCTGTGCTTGTAAAGACAATAATGTAAACTACAATGTAAACTACAATGTACACTACTGGGAAATTAAGAGATTTTGCCTCCAAATCCATCCCTTGTATCTAAGTTCTAGGTTGGATCCCAAACGGGAAAGGTGGTTTTCCAGTATAAATAGAAGCACATCCTTTTCCTGGACCCCCCTGTGTCCCAAGACCTGTAACTCTGAGTACCAAAATCTTGTGAGGACACCATATAATTTAACATTAAACCACAGTCCTTATGCTCACCCCAGATCCCCTAATCCTAACCTGGATCTAAAGTTTCACAAAAGATATTAAGGCTGCTCTATCCCTGCTGAATAGTGCATCTCTGAATCCTGTATATGATTTTAGTCTTCCAGTTACAGAAACCACAACAGCATGTACGTTTTCTGGCTGCTTTTAAAGCTGTATCCTCTACAAAGTGTTACTCAATACACTAAAGATCAGACGAAACACACCTAAGGGATATCATAAAGCATTTTCATAGCAGGTAATCCTTTGACGCCTTCCTGAATTGCAAAGAAACCAACTTCCTTTGCTGTTTTCACTAAACTTGTCGCAGGATTACTTTTCTCCTAAAGCAACTCACAGATGGATGGCTTGATCAGCTGCTGGTTTTATGCATAACAGCAAGATTTACCTCCCCTCGCTGCTCTGTGCTGCGGCAGGAGCTGCACAAGAGGGGGCCACGCCAGCATCCTCCCCACCAGAGGGATCCCGCAGGTGCCGGTGGCATTGCTGGTGGGAAGCAAAGCCCAGGAGTAGGAGAATGTCACCCGGAGAGCTGGTTCTGGCCAGAACACCCCACTGCAAATAAGTGCTCTCCTTATTACAAGGTGGTAATTTTTTCTTAGAATAGTTCTTGTTCCTCTGGTTTTATTTACCTCCCTCTGCTTATTTAGTGAAAGTCTCTCTTAGCTGTATAAAATTATAGTCACATAGACGTGGGATAACAGTTCAAAGGCAGCACTTAGTGCTTTCAGAGACTTTTATGTTTTTTTGGTTTTTCTTTTTGCTTTGACATTTCCGTGTAATGTGGGGTTAATACACGAGGTCAAACAGGAGGCAGCAGCTAGTTTTCCTTTTACTTGTTTTCTTTCAGCTCTAGCATCACACCTAGTTTTCCTCACAGCCCTGCCCCAGCGCCTCGACCCCGTCCTGGGCACAGAGACGACAGGCCAGGACAGGCCGGGCCAGGCCGGGCCAGGCCGGGCCGAAGCGGGCCGGGCCGGGCCGCCCTCGGTCGGTCTGCGGGGCGCAGGCTGCCCCCTGGCGGCGCCTGCCCAACGCCTCGGCGCTGCCTCAGGGGCCTCGCCTGGGCCCTTGGGTTGGAAGCAGCAGTCGTGCTCGGCTTCTGCACGACGAATATAAAAAAATATTGTAAAAAATGAAATTGCTTGCTTTAGTTATCACACCGAGATAGGCAGGAAAACGCTCCGCGTTTATTTTCGAAGAGGGTGGTTATTGTGCATTTCAACTACAACGAGCAGTGTTTAGAGAAGAAAGCAAAGCATTGTTATCATACATTACAGAAGACTTGATTGCCCCGGCTTGGTTTTGAATGCCCCTCGGAAGCAGGGCAGACCACAGCAAGGTCGTTTCACATCCAGCCAGGGGGCAATCCACCCTGCACAAAGGTTGCCCCTGGGCCACTGACTGGTGGTCACAGACGCGACAGGGCTGTCCCTGCCCTCACCCAAACCCAGAGCAACCTGTGGGAGCTCTGGAGTTCTCCAACACAGCGACATGAATTACATTGAATTACATGAATTACACAATTACATTGCACCCCCTGGAAAAGCCTGGCCTCTACTGATCTTCCGGCAGAGATGTTTTATATGAATACATTGCAGGTTGTTTGAACTCCCATGAGCTCAAAACATCACTGATAGTTGCACCCTGGCTGTCTCATTGCATGCTTTGGTACAGAACACTATTCAATGCCATGCTCGGTCTTCCTAACAGCAGTGTTTAATAAGTACACTTGCTGTGCAAAGTGGGCAGAACAAACCAGTTTGTGAAGGAAACTGTTGGCCTATAAGGAAGTACTTTACTCAATTATGTAATTTAACTAGGAAACAATTCCCCCAATTTACTCAGTTATACTGCACATAGCTGTCCAGTGCTTAAAAAGCATCTCCCAGAAACAATGTGTGGGATATGGCTATTACATCAAGGAGATTGTTGTGCTGGCCACCTGTACACAGCACCATAAACCTAGCTGCAAATGCTATATACATGCTATATACAACGCACAGCTACTAGAGAGTCTGACAGGAATCATAAACTGTTTAACAATTAGGTTATTAGATCAGATTTAACCTAACCAGGAATCTGGTTAGGGGTTGAGAACTGGAAGATTAAAGCCTTCTCTTGAAAGGGATTTTTTTTATTAAAAAGCTTGTAACTGAATGGTAAATAAGATTTAGACCTGTTAGAAGATTAAGTGTTCTGCTCTGTTCCTAAGCTTACGCTTAAGGCAATTAATAGCTCTCAAGGTTGAACAGTAAGGATATGCATGAATTTTCTTCATTCTGCCAGCTGAAAGAGATTTGAATGACTTTTGCCTTACCTTGTCACAGAAACATTGGTATGGCTTGCAGTCAGGTAAATCAGCAGTAGTACAAGATTATCCATCAGTGATCCATTGTAAGTGTCATATATCAAAATATATATCAGAAGATTAAAAATGTGAACAAAAACATTTTTCCACTAAAAAAAAATCATAATGGGTTTGGATTTTTCACTTAATTTGCCCAATTGCTTTAAAATTTCCACTTAAAGTAGATGAAGTTTAGAAAGAATTGAGTTTATAAATAACATATTTTAATAAAGACGTTGCAAAACAGCAGATTTTCTCCATATCTGCATCATATTTCTTGCTTCTCAGAAACATGAGGCTTATTATGTGGGGGGTGTATGGTCAGACATGTATAAAGACATGCATTTCCATCCCAGAACCACCAGCACAAGCACGAGCACAGTCTCAGTTCTCCCAAGTCAGGATCCTGACCTGATGCCCCGTCCCCAAGTGCCCCCTCTCTCCAAACCAAGACCACAATCCCAGTTTTTTTTCCTTTTTGACTGCATATACTCATTGCATCAGCCTCTGCTCCCACATCCCGAGCAAGGAGTACAAAAGTGGCAGTGTTTTGTGGGCTCAGCTGCATGGACTCTGCTATCACACTTGGATCAAGATGGAAGTTACAGATTGGTACCATGGCAAGCTGTGATACCTTTGGGGGAAGTCAGCTTTAACCGAGTCCAGCGTTAAGTTGGTGCTCTTCTTATATGACAGTTTGATATACTCCATGGGCCAGCAGTGGGTCGCAGAGCAGAGCAGAGCACAGCTCAGGAGGTTCTGGATTACATGGTGCTGCTAACAGCCATTTTTCTCTCTCAATCAGGGAAGCTTAAAGCTCCAGCAAATACAGAATGTCATCATCACATAAGTGGCCTAATTATGTTTTCAGTCTACTTGCTTACATTGTTATGAATCACTTTATCAACAGGTATGAATCACTTTATCAACAGGCATTATATCTTTATATAAAGTTCCTACACAAAATCTTTGTGTAGTAATTATAGTTGATAACCCACGCACGGCCTATTCACCCCACGATAGGCGAATTAAGTTGCTAGCTTTGCAGCTTAAATTGAAATTCCTAAATTCTACCACGCAGAGAACATACATTCTCTGGTGAGACTGTGTCCCCTATCCAGACACTTTTAAAGACCCATAGGCAACAAACTACCTGCAGCCAAATTATTTTTTCTTGATAATATTTCACCTTTTTTACTTTTTATAATAAGTCATGAGTTAACCTCCTAATGATATGAAATAGTCCAATGAATACCACTAGCTTCTGCGAATACAGAAACTCCTCCTGACTGGTTGCTGTTCACTTTTCACTTGAAAGGTCCACTAGTCACTGGGCTATTGTCTCTGAATGAGCTGCACAAGGGGAATTGGTTTTTTAGTTAAATTATACTTAAATGTACACTACTTATAATTTCATCATAACTCTATTCTGCAAGCTTCTCAAATTAAATGGGCATGCAAGCCACTTCATTGTGAAGGCATATTTTCATTGCTCTCTGAAATACTTGTGCCTTCTCTTCACAAGTAAAGAAAAAAAAAAATGGGTACCTGCAAGGTATCCAGCAGATTTTCTTCTCGAGAATGTGTTAGCAAATGTATTTCATTTGTGGCTTTACAGTTGTGTACCATACTATCAGGAGATTCTGATTAAATTCTCATTATTTTCAGCATTGTAGAAAAGGAGCTTTAACATTTCAAGTGGGTGTTAAGTTGCAGTAGGACTTGTGTACCCATTCTGCTTGAATTATTATTCAGGCATGAAGAGTTGTAAGAGCTTTTTTATATATATAAGTAGGGTGTTGCAGCCTTCACTCTAGAACTTGGTGTGTATTTTCATCTCCCTGTGGTGTAAGTGTCGTAAGGAAAAACATAGAATATCATGCCAGCATTGGTTTCTTGGTTCAGCAAAAGATCATTCCACAAATCTGGGTGATCTGTCACAAACAGTTTGTCTAAGACTCATCATAAACATTCTTTCACATTTTATCCTTAGCAAAGTTCTGTGCTATGTGTCATATTTCACTATTTAGTTCAGGGTTTTGTTTTCTTCTTTCTTGTGCAAAAATGTACTTACATTGTTTGGGAAATTAGAAAGAGGACTTCAGATTTTGCTTCCTGACTACCATTACTTGCTTTATGCAACCTCTGTTGAAAACGGTAGGAGATAGCAGCCTTCCTTCACAAATGCCTACTAACCACACCTACCATGTTTCAAGCCATGTGACCCACATCCAAAGACTCAATGTATTTCATGAGAACAAACTTGCAGAGAACTGTGATAGAATAAACACAGCACGCTGCTTTGTCAGTAATGCTATTTTCGTAAATGCAGTGTAAAAACAGTGACTTTCAGGTTACTTCCTGAATCTGAAGATGTAGCACATGTACAGCAAAGATGTAAGTACTGTCTCTACAGTACTTTAATTTTATGCTATAGTTTGTTCCTCTATAACAGCTTGATAAATGGATTGATTTTGTTACTGAGAACTTACAACACAACAATCTCTGTAATACACAAAATGAAACCAAAAGATGTTGAGGCTTAAATGTTTCCATATGACAAAAAAAAAAAAAAAAAAAAAAAAAAGTACTATTCATATTATTTACAAACGTTCTTAAAACTGACCCATGGACATATTTCTTTTCTTTTACAGAATGTTTTTTTTTTAAAAAAAAAAAAAAGCTGTGTATGAATTTTTCCATTAATATTAAACTTTTTTTTTCTTAAGATATGAAAAACGTAATCCATTTGTCTTTGGGAATTATTGCCAGGCAAGCTGATGCTCTGCTGGATGCAGTTAAAGCTTTTCAGTGCAGTAAATATTGTTGCTATAACTTAAGTGACACATGGATCAGAATAATATAGATAGTTCATAGCCAATTGTTTGAAATAAATTTGTATATGAGTATCTAAGAGGAGTGGGAAATAAAAAGCTTGTAAAACTTGATGCCACTGCCTAGATCAGTAAAGGAAGAGGTGAATGAAAACATACCGGAGTTTTATAGAAGGGAAAGGATTAATATCTGATACAAGGTCAATTGTGTAAAAGAAAAATTATCATTTTTATTTGAATAAAGTATAAATATTGAATAGATTTATCATAAAAGCCTGGAAATAAAATAATTTCTAAAAATGAGATTATCTATTAAATAATCCCAAAAAAATCAGAATAATAAGGTGACCAAGAGATGGTCTAGTATGTGAGCTGGAACAAACAGAGAATTACAAGCAGACTCCTTGCAGTGTAATCGATCAAAGACAGTTGCACTTAAAGTTACCTGTGTGGATGAGTACTGACAGGGTTCGTTACTAGCACAAATACAGAAAAAAAAAATAGCCATTTCCCAGTAAACTGCAGTCTTTGCAGTGGACAACTACCTTCTTGAAGGAAAGTTGGGTCATTCATTCTCTCATTGTAAACCTCCAAAACTTCAGGTCTGAGAGAAAGAGGCATATCCTTACTCACCAGCAAGGCTCTGAACACACACACTGCTGCTGACATGTCCAAGAAATTACTTTTGTCCTTCTAATCATAATTGATATCCCTTACCTACTCACATGTGGTGTTCTTTAAAGGCCCATGACTGACAAAAAAGGATTCATGACCAGCAAAAAGAATCACAAGCAAAGTGTTTTATTTTTGAAGTGAAAACACGAGTAATTTTTAGCACTCCCAATTAAACTTGTAAGCCTGTTTTTAAGGTAAGGCATTTTCCAAGCTGCATGATGAGAAGTGTGAGAAGAAACAGCAATATTCTACTCACAAACATATTAATTACAGTTAAGACAGCAGAGTAGGCATGAAAACTATAGCTCACTTGGCAGGGTGGAACTGGGTAAAAACACTTCCCTGAGAGGTGGTGTAATCAGCATTGCAGGTATTGTTACCCAAAGGCACTATAAGATACCTGTCAAAATTAACATAAAATGCTGGAACTTCAATGAGTACAAAATAAGGCCATAGATGACAGAAAAAAATTGTTCCCTGATTTCCACCAACCTTTCTGGTTAAGCCTCACCAACTTATCTGATATCTCACATCTATTAGTACTTGCAGAAGGGCATCTCATTTCTGATCCAGTATTTTAGTTGGTGTCTCAAGACACTAACATTATGTGGGCACGGCCATCCTGCCTCCAGGATGCTTCCCTGACATAAACAGTGCTCCAAAAGAAAGAACCATGATTCCGATATACAGTGCAGGGTTTCATTGTCCGTAGCAGCTGGCAAAGCAGAAGGAGCTTCTCATTTTGGAAGGGAACCCAGTCTGCAGGACGCCACATGGCAGTTTCAGGCTTGCTGTCATGGTAAGGGATGAAGGTAACACCTTTTCTACCCCCATTTCAAATGCAGTATCCCAAGTGGTTATACAGAAGAGCATCAATGGAGAAACGGTATCCTGACCTTTCTCATAATGGTGCAAATTTTGAAGCCCCTTCCACCCTTTTGCATTCTTCAAACTGCTGGAGACTGTTTTTTGTTTGTTTGTTTGTTTGTTTGGTGTTTTTTTGTTTGTTTGTTTTAGTGTTTTTTTTTTGGTTTTGCGTCGTGTTTTCCTGCAATGCTGCTAAATTGGACAAAAAGGAAAAGGCTTTTCATGCAGACCTGCTACACCTGTCACGTACAGTCTGTAGTTCTGGTAAAAACAAACCACCATTTTTTCCAAGTTTTACAAAATGTGTCCTTAGGCAGTAGTTTCAAGAGCACCTGAGTAATTTTGAATTTTAAGTGTCATGAAAATGCTTTAAGACCTTCCATGAATATTGGATCCTCCCTCACAGAAAACAAGAAAATCACAAGAGTTTTGCAGTCTTTAATTCATTCTCACCCACTTTACAAGGAATTTAGTAAGGATGATGTTATCAGAAACTGAATCAACCAATTAGTGAGACTATTTATCTCTGAAGGAGTAACAAGGGAGATCTGCAAATGCTGAAAGAGAGCAGAGTATGCAAATTGTCAGGGTGTTTTGTAGGCTGCAGCAGCCTTTCAGACAGAGCACAAGGATTAACAAAAATCTCATTTAATTATTTCCTCTCCTGCCACTGCTGTCACCTTCTATAAACAGTTGAGTAAAGAAAGATGAACCACAAAAAAATAAACTAGGGCTTAATTAAGAAAGTATTTTTCTTTGTTTCTTCTGACTAGGCCCATGTATGTATCTTGTCTCTAGGATACAGCAGCCATGCCATTTCCTTACTCCGTTAATTAGGGACACCATATTCCCCGAATAGTGTTGGAGTTATACTCGCTACCATTCATTTTTAAACCAGAATGACAGTCATGTTTATTATCTAGAAGTAACAAGGATTCATGTAAATACTGTGTATTTGCACATAGCCACGGTAATGAAATTGACATTTCACACCTTCTCAGAACTAAAACTGTTCCAAAAGAGATCACCTCTGAAAGCCTTCCACGTGACAAATACAAGTTGTAGGTGGAGGTCAGATGAGAACATTTCTCAGGCACCCACTGAAAGGCTACAGAGGCCTGAAAGACGTGAAATCTAACTATTAGATCTGAATGCAACTGAAACAATAGAAAACTCCACAGTGTGGCTGATAAGCAGACAGATAATAGGTCACCAAGCAGGATGCTTGTAAATTATCACAGGGCTAACAAAAATCTAGTTGATGTATCTATGGTATGTGAAGATGTACAGATGAGGAAACACCTAACTGTAGAATTTAAAGATGCCTATCACAAACTGAAGAAACAGTGCTACTAATTACTGGAATTTTCTGGACATTTAGTGCACAGATAAATAGCTAATCTCAAACTGCACTGTAAGAAGATAATAACCAGCAGGAGAACTGATAACGCAACATATAAGGAACTGGCACGTAAAGGAGAGCACAGCTTTCTTCCTTTGGATTGGGGCAGTTAAAACTCAGGGTGTATCGTTTAATCAGCACATAGCGTTAAGTTTATCTACTGTAATGCTCTCACAAGAAACCCTCATGACAAACGTACCATCAAGAAGAGCTTTGTAGCTTTATAAGGTGGAGCGGGGCGTGGAGGAGCCAACAGTTGCCAGTAGGTGAGCAGCTGCACGTTGATATTCCTGGAGTGGGTTGAGTCTCCAGAGCATTTGGAGCAACCAGCAGCACCACAGGGACAAAGGTACCTGAGATGCTAGCTGAATTCACCTTATTATTGGCATTTTGGAGCAGTGCTTCAACATTTCAAGTAAGTGCTAAGTTGCATTCATGTGATGACCAGCCACTGCCCTGTAGCCCTGGGGCCTCTGGTATCATCCCACACCCACCCTCCCAAGGCCTCTGCTACCATCCCTGCCTGTACTTCTCTCTGCTGTGTTTTATTGTAGGCTCTTAGATAATTCACTCTACACTAAAGACTACTTGTCATTACCATCTATTAGTTACAGACATATACGTAACTGTAAACATTAGCACTCAATTGTACAAAGCTAAGCAAAAGCTGAAAGACTTCATGTAACAGACACCTGCGTGCTAGAGAATGCTGTTACAGCAGTAACAAACTAAAGCACAGGCCAGGCCAAGCACGGCTCAACAAGTCCTGAGGCTGCAGTCATTACCTTAGCCCAAAGCCCGTGGCATGCTACCACCAAGAGCAGCACTATTTTTGCTGGGCTACAATACACCGGCACGGCCTCTCCTTGTCACCGCCAGCTACAGAATATGGACCACGCACTTGGCATTTTAATGCTTTTGCCACTGCTAAACCACTTTCTCAACAGCATCCAACCTGGCCATCTTAAGTAGGAAGGACAGCATCAATGTGTCTCAAATATCACTGATAACATTGCTGGACAATAAAATGCAAAATATCTGCAAACATGTCGAGTATTAGAGCTGAGCCTCAGCCTTCACATAACAAACATTTAGGGCGGGCATTCCCATCTAAGAAAAGTGCTGAATATCTTGCAACATATAATTTGCATAACCAAGAGATGGCAGCACTCCATCAACCATTTGCCTGAAGCATTTATTTGAAAATGATTATCCGTCTGTAAGCACGATACCTCCGTGTATGAACAGTACAAGACTGAAAACAATGGAATAACAACTAACAGAGCGAGGCCTGTGATTATTATTCTATTGCTTTACAAAGGTCTGAAAAGATGAAATTCATTCACCAGTAACTTGAATTATTTTTATCCCGTTTATACTAAAAATAGGGCATAGCAAGTACTTTTTTAATTTAGTTGTCTCATAGATGTATCATTTCAAAACACGTTCTGTAAAATAGTAACATGACCCAACCAACCTTCCACGAAACCCAAGAAGCACGTATATATCAAATATACACTAATTTACGCACGCTCTCAACCTTTTCTCAGCAGCTGGAAAAGTTCCCTGGCAATAATCTTAAGAATCGACACAGCCCTAGAATTTAATTATGCTATATATATACTGCTGGTTGTCTCCTGCAGGCTGATGCCAACAGATATTGAAGGAGTTCAGCCTTCCCCAAAGGCTTTCAGTATCCTATATCATAGGTATACAAGAGATTCCTTAGCATTAGTAATTATCCTCTTTTACCACAGTCACTCCGATCTACTTTTAAAATCTACGAACAGCGTGTGGACTTCAGCAACGGCCTTCAAACAACACTGTGTAGGAAATGAGTAGTATGAATATATGGATGCTACAAGGTGATTAAGAAACTGGGTAAAATGGAGATGACAATGAAATGGACTGAAAAGAAATTGTTGCACTGAGATGCTGCTGTTGGATGAGTTTTGAGAAAAGTGTTATTTAACTTAATGAGGAGGTTCACAACTGACTCAAACCATCACTGGTTTCCACTTTCTTTCCCTATTGCTAGAACTCATTTTCCTGAGAATAAGGCCAGACTCAAACAACGCTGATTATATTTCAGAAAAATACATCACAAATAAGTTGTATAATTTTACAAAGGATCTTAATGTTTCTTCCATCTATTTTTGCTTAAAATTTCTGCTTTGATTTTCTCCTAATGCAAGCAATTTTTACTTTAGCTGCTCTCTAACTTCATTGATGTTACGCTTCATTTAACCCAATACATAAGGAACGTCAGCTTGTTTTCACAGAATATACTGGACATAAGCTCCCCACCACTTACACCACCATCTCCCCTCCCCCCCACCCCCCCCCCCCCCCCCAGCCCCCCAACCCCAATGTAATCTAGTTCTTGCAGCTTGTTTTCAGAACTTTTCTAGTAAAAAATGGTATCTCTGTCTCGACTGGAAATATCTACTAATATCCACTGCCATTACATTTATTCCCAATATTTCTAGCTGCACAAAAGATTATCTTTCTTAGAAGACCAGCAGATGGTTCAGTTTCTTCTTTAACAGATAAGCAGCAGAGTATTTCTCTATAAATAAATAAATTGTTGAAATTTTGATTTCACACAAATTAAAACTTGAATTCTTGAAATTCAGCATTGCAACAAAAGGTACTGGGTGTAGGTATTAAAATAGCCAGTGAAATAGCAAGAATGTTTTTATTCTACCTTTTATTCTAACATGATGCATGCTTCTTAAATGACAGCAATCACACTACAGGACACCAGAGACTACAGCTATCACAAGAAAAAGTCTCTAACTGATCACCTCTTTTTGTTTTGTTTTCCCTGAAGCATCAGGCCTTAGCATCAGCTTTCTCTTCTTTCTCTCATAAATTAATCTTGCTGCTTATAATGATCTCCAGTGTCACTGGAAGAATATCCATGGCATTGTACATAGTAGCTAGATCAGAACACTCCAAGGAACTCAACAAATTCTCCAAAATACAGATTTGAAGCTAAGTATTTCTGACTCCAGCTATTTCTATTTATGGGAGCGGAGTGCCCATTCATTGTTAGTTCAATACATTTTCGGAGGGTGACAAATGAAATCTGAAGAACATACATTGCAAATAATTTATAACAGCATGTTTCTGGAATTATAATTAACTGAACAGAAATGCTGTCAAATAAATATGCTTTAAAAGACCAGACAAAATTAAATATCATTCCCGGGGGTAAAAATAATTTTCTTTTTTCCTCTCTGAGATGATCAATTCTTCCGGAGCATTTCTTCCACCCAAACTGTGATGTTGCTGTATCAGAATCAATAACCTATTTATAGATAAAAGGACAATTTTTTATTCAACAGTTAGTAGATTTCTACTGCTTTCAGTTGTATTTAGTATTCCTTTAAAGTTGTTTTTTTTTTTCTCTCCAGATAGAAAACTTCAGATAACTACTTTGAAGATAATTCCCATATCAAGCTGAAAGCACAAGAGATAGCTAAAGTTCAAAACTTCTTAAATTTTGACCAAGGGAAGATAGGACAGCTCACTTCTTCCGTCTGTTCCCAACACAGGGACCTCAGGGCTGTCCTGAAACACTCTTCCTTAGCTCATTTTCTTCCTTTAGTTTTGTACTTTCCACCCTATAATTTTGCTTTGGATTCCTTGCCTGGTTCACATCCACAAGCTGTCACACCAGTCTGCAGGCCAGCCAATAACTGGTTTCAATACTCTTCATTTCAGTGACAAAGAATTAATTAAGTTACCCACTCCCGATATATCAATTTGTAACACGTTCTTCTAAGAAGTGTTATAAATAATCTTTTGCCTACATGAATTATGGATTGCTTTCATGATTTTTTATAGAAAAAAAATATGAAAACGTGTCACAGTGAAATTGAAAGCAATGTTTTTACAAATGGTGGTACTTCACCTTTGAAGGTGTTCCTTCAAAAGTTGTATTCCAACAATTTTATTCAACAGTGCAGAACCTCTGAAGTATTGCTTCTAAGCAATATCTGCTGTTATGTCTACTACTCTTCCTACAAATTGGTCTAGGTTCTGAATTTGTTCTGGTGAACACTAAGGTGGTCCCTGAGGTCCAAGAGATTTGGGTTCTAGTTAATCTATATTTTACAACACTTTGGACAAAAAACATACATACAAACATACATGGTCTTATCTTTCTTCTTTAATGAATCTGATCTTTCATTGTATTTCTATTCTGTCAGAAATTCTTTCCTAAATAAAACAGAAAAATGCTTGGGGGCAAAGGATGGGACCACATCAGAGAGTTTAGGTCCAGTCTTTCCAGAGTTCAAATTTAAATTTTGGGTTGAATCCTCCAAGGTACTTCTGTCATTATTTGGGCTACTCTAACAGTTTAACGGTCTTTGATGTCTCTGATTTACAACAGTTTAAAAGCCAACATAAGTTTCAGGACGTTATTTGATGAAATTTAAGAGCAATATAACCTCAAACAAGTAGGAATACACATGGGTTCAATGCTGAGCACGGGTCCAGACTTCTTCCTGCTCAAGAACTTCAGTGAACAGATAGGAAAGGCATGTTGTGCTTTTGTTCCATGAAGAAGTAGTTCATTATTCTTATCTGTGCTAAAGAAAACACGTTGCTGAAAAAGATTTAAGTACAAATTCCAAGTTTTGAACCCATTCACTGAAAAGCAAATGCACAGGATATGTCTAGAGTAAAACTGGATGGTGTTTGAAGTGAATGCAAGCCAATTAATAGAGAGAGTCCTGTGGGAATCCTTTGATATGGCATTTTTGGTGACAACTTGGGGGCAGAACTCAGCCGTGGTAGCCTGTCCCGCATCACAACTAAACTGAAGGAAATTTAGGGAAATTCAAATCATATTTGTCAAATTATCTTCAACAAAAATTTTGCTTTCATCCTGCCTTAATCATAACAAAACCTTTTGACACTCTGCCATGGGAGAGATCCATACTGCATTCAGTTCCTAAAATAAAGCAAATTAAGAGGGAGGCTGACTAATACAATCCTGAGAAGGTTCTCTGATCACTTGCAAAGTGATTTCTCAGTTCCTGGAAGATAACCGTGGTTACAACTAAATGTCTTAGCATTAGCACCTAGATCTGAGCTCCTCTGTCTTTTAGGCAATCTATCTGGGAACTGTAAATTTCCACTGTTGGCAACTATTTAAACACTGCATCTCGTTAAGCGATAATGCAAGGTTTACCTTAGCCTTTAAAGGCAGCTGCTACCTGTTGGCAGGCACATCCACGAGGCAAGATCTATCAATGAAAAATGCAGCTTATTAAAGGAAGAATGCACTTTTTTTTTTTTTTTTTTTTTTTTCCTCCAAAGTAAACGTACCAGTTTCAGTATCTCTATACAGGAAGCTTCTGCCCACAAGCCACTTACAGTACATCCTTGCACTTGTCTGATGTCTGAGCCTGTCACACCGCAGCGAAACCTCGCTACCGCTACGTTCACCGACAAAGAGCACAGTAGGATATATCTCTGTGAACAGACTCCTACGTCAGTTATTGTTGATCGTGATAAACAATCATCTCCTGGCTAACAAAGCGCACGCCAAGACCTATGGCTCACTTTCTGCATGATTTAACATTTCATAGATAAACCCAACAGCCCACTCTAATGAGTCAGGTCTTCCTAAACACTTCGTTGAAGTCTGTTTACAGCAATGTCGTTTGCTACATCAGGGGGAGGAGGTGTCAGCGTTTCCTTTTTTATTTTATTTTTAATTTTTTTTTTTGAGCAAACACAACTGACAAAACTGTCAACTCTTTTTATTGTTTTCAACTTATATAAACAGAATTAAGCTGCAGGGAGTCTATTAATAAAGGCCTGCACAACAAAACCACTGACAATCTTCAAGGCATGTTTTAATCTCCCAGAAAAAAAAAAAAAAAAAAAAATCAATTTTATTTGGAATAAATTGGTAGAGAATAGAGATTACTCCAGGGAATTAGTCTTTAAAGTATGAGAAATATTGATTTTTTTTCACTACGGGACTACGATGTTGCAGTGCCTATAAAAACTGCCATAACAATTATACAAAAGACTACTTTAAAAATTCCAGGCTTATTAACCCTACAGCTTTCTAGTAATAAGTATTTCTGATAAAAACTAGAAAAAAAAAAAAAAAGATAATTAGGGAGACAAACACCTGGAAGAAAAAGCTTAGAGCCTCAAATAAGTTCCACTGCACTAATGAACCACTCCACAAAATCCCAGGAGGTTGAAATATATTATGTGTGTTGACTCCAGCGCAGAAGAACTAACCTTGTGCCCTTGCTTTCCATATCTATGGCACCTCCAAAGTGTCACAAAGGGATGAACACAGAGGGTGAAGTTATATTAATGCAAGTCGAATGACCGCCCTGAATACAGCTGCTGAGACCTTCACTCACAGATGGTGACACTTTGTCTCGGGTGCTGAAGCTTTTCAAACAGCCAGAAAAACACAAATTCTGCTTTTGGTTGTACCTGCACCAGTTTACAGCTGAGCACGTCTTCATCAGCTACAGCAGGGAGAATGAAGCTGTTTTTATTGAACACAGAACCTGGTGCATTTTCACTCTGATGCAGACACTGCTGGGTTTTTAACATCTATAGCTTGGAGAAATCAGAAGGACTCCAAGCCCTGACACTTTATATTTACTTGTTAACAGGGTCAGTATTTCACTTTTTTCCTCTGGCTTTTATTCCTTTTAGCCAGCTAACTGAGACCTGAACTCTGTGCCTGTTACTCCCACTGCAAAAATTTAAAGAACCTTTTGATTCACTGCAAAACAAGCAGCATGAAGGCACCCATTTTTTGTGATCCCTGCAAAACCATCTCTCAACTCCTTACAGTTTTTAACTGTCCATGCTAAGATCTTCATCAATATGAGTTAAAGCCATTAGGGAAAACCATCATTCCTACTTTGTAGATGGGGAAACGATAGAGCTACAAGTCAAGTGAAAGCTTAAGGCTATGTCTGCTTAGAAGGGATATCTGGTGGCTGATGGAATTCACTTAGGTAAGTAATATACAAGTAAATATCAAAATATATTTATATTTTTATTTTTATTTTTTGACAGATGCTACCTAAAAACCCAGGCCTGAATACTTCATGGCTCTTAAAAGTTGTTGTTTAGCAGTCACAGCTGCTTTGGGCAGAAGGAAATCTTGCATCTGAACAAGGGGAAAAGTTCAGGTCTGGTGCTGCGCTCAGTCTCATAACTTTTTTGTCTTCATTGAGCTCACAGATATTAATGAATAATTAACACTTGGAATTTTACCATCACTGTACAAACATTCCTCCTGCCTAGTTGTTATATCCTGCTTTGTTCATACCTGAATTTGATTTTGCTCCCAAGCAGACATTTTCTATTTTTGCAGAGAAATTCCATTTTCTAGAATAATTTTTCCCCTATCTTTGCAAAATACCTGTTGGCCTTACTGATACATGAGCTTTGTATCAAGGTTGCATTACTAATATAGCACAGAATAAAATGAAGCTGACATAGTAGATGTGGCTTGTGTGGTTTGAAATGCACTTCACACAGGTGGTGCACATTTGCATGGGAGGGTTTGATCTGATGTAACTTCAGCTGGGGGTTGGAGCTTGCACAGATGCCTTCAGAAAGACAGAGCAACCTTGTGCTTGTGGGCATGGATGCCTGCACACAGATTTCGGTGGCAGTTAACACTTCTTCCGCAGACCTACACTTCTGAATGAAGCTGGTAGCTGTGTGACAGCTCTGCTCCTCACTGCACATCAGGGTCCCCGCTAACACCGTCCCCGTAGCGTTTCAACGCCGGCTGCCTTCCGTCCTCCTCCTTCATCCCAACTCCTCTATTCTTTGTTGTAGGAAATAACAACCCAGACAACGGCAATGCTTCTTTCCTTATTGGTAAACATTCTCTGGGCACATCTGCTGTGATGATGATAAGGCAGAGGTCTGCTCTCAAATGGGAAAAACAGAATGTCAGTTTACATAATGGCCAGAAAACAAGAAAAAGAGCCTACGCGCTCGAGCAGCAAGCCTGTTTCTATCTTGCTTCATTGTCTTAACAGGATTCTTATTGTGTTTATATTTAGAGACATGGGAAACTGTGCTAGCCATGTTCCCCATTGTTACTTAACCTCAAACAACCTATATAATACACTATCCATTAAGGAACCTGAATATAGACGCTAATCAAGGTGGCTAAACAAGATATAGGAAAATAAAGCTCAGGGCTTCCTCCTTGTTTGGGAAAAAACAAACAGGAAGGCTCCCTCTTACACTCACCTCTCTGCAGAAAAGAGTGGGGCTCTTTTTTTCTGATTTGCTTTTACAGGCTCTCAGCAAATCTTAGCTCTCTGGTGTGTACCTGTTCAGCTTTTTCATCATTCACGCTGCCAGTAAACACCCCAGCAACCTGTTTCCCAGCTGGGAAACTTTTCTTTACTTTTTTGGAGACAGTATTTATTAGAAAACTGTTTACCAATGACAGTGGAAACCTGAAGTAATTGAGATAGCACTGACTGCAGCCAGCAGATCATCAAGTTGCTTTTGGTAACACTAGTACATCGTGCATGAGTAGGTTTGCTTGAATGCTGTATAACCAACAAAAAGTTACTAAATACCTTGAATCCACCTAGCTGATAATAAACTGAACACAGTGCTCCTAATGGAGACACGTCCTCGATTGCTTGGAGTCCACAATTCCAGCTCAGACATCAGTATTGCAGAGGAGTAACAGTAGCAACAGAGCCTGAAAGTCTGAATCTAAAATCATTTTAAACACATAACATTTATAATGATTTCTGGTTAAAAATTGGGTAGATTTATTTACGTGGCATATTTCAGTCCTGCTTTGTCTTCAGGAGCTGCAATGTTTAGGCCTTTCAAATCAGCCAAGGATTAAATACCCAACTCCTCTAAGCTTTTAAACTGACATGTTTACACAGACAGCTTTTGCCTCTTTCTGGGGCATTCTGCATTATTATACATAATCATAGGATTCGAGATTCCTTAATAAGTTTGGGCTTTTCCTATATGAATGTTCAAACCTTGGATGTTTAACATAAAGCAGTAACAGTCCCTGGTACACCATGGAGGGAGAGCCTGCCATCAGAAAGCAGCACAGTTCTTTTTCTTTTAACTTTTTCCTTTGGCCCTTATGTATGTAAGGATGTGAAGATGACCTGTCAGGTATGCCACAGACTACGAACCTTTACACCAGAAAGATATTTCTTTTTTAATTGATAAGATATTCAAAGTGTGGTTGCTTCATCACTATCCTCAGCAAACGTATCTCCTTGGTAAACATACTTCTTCCCATCTTGTATTGTCACCCAGCCATCACACCACGTGAAACTGATGTAAAGATACGTAGCCATTGAACTAAGAGAAGAAAATGAAGCACCTGTGCCAACACCTAGCAGGGGAGCGTGAAATGCCTGAAGTTCCTTCTCACCTCTCCACATCCCAGTACGTCTGGAATCCACCTGTGCAAAGACCAACAGGAAAGCAGGAGGCATGCAACGGGAGCATCGGCCTCCAGGAGGATCTCAGGGAAAGTCAGCCCACGTTGCTCCGTCCCACTCCACAGGCAAGGAAGGAAACCAGGAAACGTTTCTCTTCTCTGCTGCTCAGGTTTCACATGCATATCATAAACTGTCCGTCTTGGACTTAGTGCTGGAGATGCAAACAAACTTATTTCTGGAAGAAGGGCCAAGGGCTGGCCTCATTAGGCATGGCTGCAGTGGGATTTCAGTTAGATTTTAAGCTCAGACCTTTGTTTTCCTTTATTTTAATTATCTTCACGGCTTTCTCCCCTCCCCTCAGAGTCTCTCTTTCTTGCAGGTGGTGGCACTGCTGCACCATTTGTGGCACTCAGCACAGATTCCTTCGCCAGGTTTCAGAGTGTATCTTAACAAGTAATTAGAACAGTTTTCACCAGCTCATGCTGTCGGCTTTCGAGCTCCTGCATGATCCAAATGGCTCTCAGGGGATGTTACATTATGGTTGGTTTGTTATTGTTTGTTCCAGGCCAGTGCCACTAGACAAAAGCGTTATAAAACTGGTGAGTAGTATTAATCACAATTTCTTAGGTGTCTGTGTCTGCAATATGCCTGTTCTCACTTTCCTGGTTTTTTGCTTAGTTTCCATTTTGTCCTGAAAGAACAATAAGGATGTGATGCACAGGGTATTTTGCCATATAAAACCTTGGCAACGGACTGACATTATTTGTAGGGTTAAATAAAAAAAAAGACTGAGAGCAAAACAAGCATTGCATTTCAACATCTACATCTCTTTGTTAGGAATGACGGGATTAGTATCCGAGAGCTCCCCTGCAAACAGCCCGACTCCAACCAGCTCCAAGTATTTCAAGCCCCTAAATTCAGTTGAAGCTTAACCACTTACCCATTGTGTGTCTCCACATCTAACTTGACTTCAGCATACAATGCCGAAAGTCCCCTGCTGTGCATCCCAAAACAAGCCCCTTTGAAAGCACAGTGTTTATTTCAATTCGATTAATCCTTATTTCAAAACTCAAATAGTTCGGATTTCAGAGCCAAGCTGCATCCCTGTCCCCATATTAAGAGACAGGTATTCAGTCATACATGGGGAGAAAATAAACAGAGTAAACACAACTAATTTATTCCATTTCCGATCTTATTGATTTCAGGTCCAGAGGGCTTTTAAATCTGTTAAGAGAGGCAATAATAAGAGAATCGCACACAAGAAATAGGACTTTAGTCTGTCTTCCTCCTGGGGCTCTTCAGTGCAATGAAGAGGCTTATTCAGTATTGGAACAAAAAAAGAAGCCCTGCAACTGAAAAACCACCAACACAACCAAAGGCCCTCTAAAATATGAAAAAGAAAGAAGAAACACCTTTCTCGGGAAGGCTAAAAGCAACTCGACGGTTGTTAAATATACAAAGAGGGCTATGAGCCTGCTAGACTACTGACTGATCTACAGCAGGTCTGCATTTACACAGTGCTTTACATCTTCAAAGTGCTGTGTAAACATTAACTAATTGATCAAGTCAGAAAAACAACTGCTTCCAGTGTAATTTCAAGTACATATTCACAAGAGAACAAATTATTAACTAAAGGAAGCAATTAATTTAAAAATCTATTATCATAAATTATACTGAGCATTTCCCTCCTATTTAAAATTATTCCCTCTGCAATCTGATTAATGTTTGGATTAATTTGCTCGTAATTTCTGGAAACTTACTAAGTGCAAACCTAATAGAAGGCTGATAGAAATGTCAGAGGTAATTGATGCTTTAATGGGCATGAAATCTGGAAAAGGAGCCGATCGAATAGCTTCACAATGGCCTTTGTTGAAGGCCAGGGGAAAGGCTCACCATATTGGGCTCACTTCTTTAGATGAGTTTAGTGAATTGTGTAATGGGAACATTCTCTGCTTCCTAAACCTGGAGGGACAAAAGATCTATCAAACCAATATAATACTCCTCTCATTAACTCCAGACATTGTATCATTAACTACTATTTATAATCAACATTTTTAGATGATGGCATTTTCAACTCAATGGTTATATGGAAGATTTTTTAATGACAGTAAGAAGTTTTTATCTTGCCATATCAGCACAGAAGCATTACAGAGGCTGAGACAATTCTATTTATTTTTTTCCCCTCCTTGAAATGAAAAAAAAAAAAAAAAAAAAAAAAAAAAAGTTTCTGTTCCTATTCTTGCTTCATCTATTCTTTTAAGCAAGAAGGCCTGCTCTCTGTATCAGGTAAATCCTATTATTCAGTTTCAGTCAGGAATACAAAGGAAACATTCCACAATCTGTCCACAAGAATCTCATCCAGGTCTGTTTCTCAAGGGAATATACACTCAATGATAACACATACATTGTGTGTTACCCGGAGGCAAAAATATCTTCATTTGTGAATGCTGCTATGTGTAAACACTATTTAAAACTATTTCACCTCCTAAAAAAATAAAAAATAGTCAGTTTACAACAACAAACCATAGCAGTCTTGTCTGTAAAATCCCTGCCACATATATAAGGTCGGCTCTTAAGTTCTTTTCCCTCTCCCTCAATACTATGAAGTTCTGGCTACTGCACTCACACTACCCATCTTCACATTAGCTCTTGTACCAGCCAGTAAGTAAAAACCATTGTAATGCTGTCTGGCTTGTAAATGAGAAGAACAATAAGGAAAGTCTGAGCCTGACAGCCAGCAGTCCATGGTGATTACAGAGAAAAGGGACTGCATTTTTCCCTCTCTTTTTGTTATTGTTATTAAGGTCAGTGTCATCCATCAAGATGTGGAGTTATTTCTGACACAGTTTCAAAGGTCAATTGGTCATGTGCAACGACAAAAGAGATTCATGGAATAATGTACCCAAAAACTGGGGAACGCGCCTTTTCACTTTCTATTGTCATGCCCCTACTCATATTTCAACGCCAGAAATCAACAAAGAGAGACATTTGGAAATACCAGTTAAGTAAACAAGAAACTGCAAACAACTCATGTATAGCTTGAAAGCCATGGAAATTCGCCTTCTAGGCTACCACTTCCATTATTCCAAACATTTGGTCCATTTTTAGCCAGGAGAAATATTTCATTGGCCTCCCGGTGCATCAGAGTTGCAGACTTTGATGAAGGCTCCTGTTCCCACTCCAGTGGGATAGCAAAACTCCAAATATAACCAACCTCTCACGCTATGATTCACTTGGCTGGCACACTGCTGCCTTTGTCCTTCATTCTAGGAGTATGCAAACAGGTCTTTACCTGAGTTTCAATTCATGGGAAATCTTGGGCAAAGCCTGTGGAGGTTTCATCACCATACCTGCCACATCTGCACAGTAAGAACTGCTGAAATTGGCAGCAAATGGGTGAAGACTGAATCCAGCAACAAGCTGAATGAGAAATTCCACTTTTACCCTCTACTATGCAATGGCTGCACAAATATAAAGCTGCAATACCTTCTGACAAACTCATCCATCTCTCCCTGATAGAAGGAATATCAGTGCTTCACATGCATTAGAGCCAGGCAGAATAGAATTCTCTACCATATATGTGAAGCTATACAGGATTCCCCTAAATCCTATACTCCACTCTTCTGGGACAAAGAAACTTGCTGGCTGCTTGTTTCTAAGTGAATAACTTTGAGAACAAAGACTCCTTCTCCTAGTAAGCTCCAAAGGTGATTTTTCTGGAAATATCAATAGTGTAACTCATAGCTAAAATCTGTTTCTCTTCTGAACTGACTTATCTATACCATATATCAAAAGAGCTTCACAGTAGACAGGCCTGTACAGCACTTCTTATAAATGAAATAGCAGCATTATCTTGTCCAAATTTACAGGCAGAGATGCATATAGCCCAGCTGTACAATGACTGCACAGCCTACCTACAGCATGGATCTGTCTGTACCTTCAGTATTTCCTGTGCAGTTTAACTCATTTCATTTGATAACATTTTGTTTTACAGGACATAAATCTCATGCGAGTGCTCCTGAAATGCCTAGTCACAACTGTGCACATAATTGCAATGTAGTACTATAGTTAGGTGTGGAAATTATATGGTAAATAATTACAAACTTAGGCCCAAACAGGACCTGTGCATTATAAGTATTTAGCAGGAAAAAAGTACAGTTAACTTATTCTCACCTCTAATGTTTGCAATATAAAAACTAGAAAGCATATAAACACTTTAATGCACATTGAAGGATGCATTATACCAGTTACATTTGGAGCACAACAGCCAAGAATAAAAGTAAGTTTACACAGAAGGATTTAGTTGGATGCGGATCTGGTAGGCACAAGGCAGTTATTACCTCCCCATTCATGCTACTGCTCGTCCTTCTTACCCGTATTGTAACTTTACCCAGCACTGATTTACTAAACTAGAATAAATAAACTGATATTTTGAATAGATATCATCATTCAGCCCGACACATTCAGCTCAGCGGGACTGAGCAATGCATGCAGGAGGTCAGTTGTTGCGCTGCCCTGTTATTTCCAGTTTAGAGTCCATGGCATACTGACAAATACATATATCGACAAACAGCTCCCAGAAGCCAAAGTGTTCATTATTTAGCTCTAAACTCAAAGCAGTCATTAAATAAATTAGATTCTGAAAAGCTGGCCACACTTCTTCCTGTCCGTTGCCACAGCCTCCCTCCATTGCCCGCTAGGCCCAGCGCTTCCAGGCCCTGCTCTCCCTCGGGCTCCCCTGGGCACAAGGAGGGTGCTCTTCTCCACTCTGGTGGTTTGCCCTTCCCAGATAAAACCATACTGTAAACTCAGCAAGAGATTACAACAAAGTTCTGAAAACCAGTGGTTCAACCATTGTTCCTCAATAGCTTTCAAGTGTGGGCTTGAGATAAGGCCCTTCTCAGCAATAATTTCTTTTTTTTGTCCTGCTGCTTTGTCTTCTCACTGCTGCCTTTTACACAAACGTTAATGCATTCAAAACCCCACTAACACACAGGTTAAAGCACAGTATTCAAAAAAAAAAAAAAATACTACAGAGCAATCTCAAACTCTGACTCTTTTTTTTTTTTTTTCTGTGCTTTGGTAGTGATCACGTATTATAGCTACACCATTTTAAAATACCACTATAGGCTTTCCAGTTCTTCTCTCAACTCCCCTCTTATATTGTGATTTCTTCTATGAAAAACATTTTAAATATTAGCTAAATGATTACTTATTTTTGTCTCTGCAAAGCCAAGGATAACCTGTACTACTAAATCACATTGAGAAACTGAAACATGCATTTTTTTAACTTCTTATATTTACCTTGTACAGACCAAGCTCTTCACAGAAAGGACTATATTTTCTGAACTGCCAGAGACCTTAAGCCACTCACAGGCCTTAATGGTCCTCATCAGCTTCAGCTGGGGCTCCCAGCCCTGCCCTTGGGGCCCCCAGCCCTGCCCCTGGGCCCAGGGGCTCAATTCCATGCAGGCTTTCAGCCCTTCCCAGGCTATTTTGTAGGCATGCATGCTTCCAGGCCTGCCTTCTGGCCAGACCTTGGAGCCACACTGGGGCTCTAGTTGCATGGGTGGGTGGATGGATGCTACAGCTTGCCTCCTGACCTCGTCTCCTAGTTGGCCTTTGGGCCCATGTTGTGACTTTGTTTGCAGTCCTGTCCTTGGCCCTGTCTTCTGTCATCCTTGTTGGGGCTCCCTGGATGGACCCTGGACCCAGTTTATCTCTTGCCTTTTCTGGTGCTGTTGATGTACCCTGTTACCAGCATTTGCCTTGACACCATGGTTAGACCCTCTGGGGCTGTTCTTGGATTAGTGAGGGCACTGCCTCCACCGAGGTGACCCTTGGCACCAGGTTCCCCTTCCCTTAAGCAATCACTGGCTCTTGCTGCTTCTCGACAAAAAATTATAATCCATAAATGTGCTGTAATAGTAGTAATAATAATTTAGTTTACACTCTTGGAGAAAACTATACCAGAAACGTGGAACTTAATTGTTTTCTACCTTTCACTGCTTCAGTTGTTTTGAAGTCCCACTCAATCCTCTCAACAAAGTGCCTTCTGTTACAAGTGATTAAGATAGATTAGCTCCCATAAACATAAATGTATATGATGTGTTGTAATTATCATAATTATCATAGGTTTAACTCATTTGTTTAAAAAAAAAAAAAAAAAAAAAAAAAGCACTAGTTAGTTACAGCCCTTGAAGTTTCCATCTGCTAACTGTTAAAACTTCAGATGACAAAAAAAAAAAAAAAAAAAAAAAAAAAAAAAAAAAAAAAT